>NC_091334.1:4198835-4316335 GCF_038502225.1 Cherax quadricarinatus | reverse complement strand
ATAGCAGAGGGTGAAGATAGCAGAGGGTGAAGATAGCAGAGGGTGAAGATAGCAGAGGGTGAAGATAGCAGAGGTTGAAGATAGCAGAGGGTGATGATAGCAGAGGGTGATGATAGCAGAAGGTGATAGCAGAGGGTCATGATAGCAGAGGGTGAAGATAGCAGAGGGTGATGATAGCAGAGGATGAAGACAGCAGAGGGTGAAGATAGCAGAAGGTAAAGATAGCAGAGGGTGATGATAGCAGAGGGTGAAGATAGCAGAGGATGAAGATAGCAGAGGGTGATGATAGCAGAGGGTGAAGATAGCAGAGGGTGAAGATAGCAGAGGATGAAGATAGCAGAGGGTGATGATAGCAGAGGGTGAAGATAGCAGAGGATGAAGATAGCAGAGGGTGATGATAGCAGAGGGTGATGATAGCAGAAGGTAAAGATAGCAGAGGGTGATGATAGCAGAAGGTAAAGATAGCAGAGGGTGAAGATAGCAGAAGGTAAAGAAAGCAGAGGGTGATGATAGCAGAAGGTAAAGATAGCAGAGGGTGAAGATAGCAGAGGGTGAAGATAGCAGAAGGTAAAGATAGCAGAGGGTGATGATAGTAGAGGGTGATGATAGCAGAGGGTGAAGATAGCAGAAGGTAAAGATAGCAGAGGGTGATGATAGTAGAGGGTGATGATAGCAGAGGGTGAAGATAGCAGAAGGTAAAGATAGCAGAGGGTGATGATAGCAGAGGGTGATGATAGCAGAGGGTGAAGATAGCAGAGGGTGATGATAGCAGAGGGTGATGATAGCAGAGGGTGATGATAGCAGAGGGTGATGATAGCAGAGGGTGAAGATAGCAGAGGGTGAAGATATCAGAGGGTGATGATAGCAGAGGATGAAGATAGCAGAGGGTGATGATAGCAGAGGGTGAAGATAGCAGAGGGTGATGATAGCAGAGGGTGATGATAGCAGAGGGTGAAGATAGCAGAGGGTGATGATAGCAGAGGGTGATGATAGTAGAGGGTGATGATAGCAGAGGGTGATGATAGCAGAGGGTGATGATAGCAGAGGGTGATAGCAGAGGGTGATGATAGCAGAGGGTGATGATAGTAGAGGGTGATGATAGCAGAGGGTGATGATAGCAGAAGGTAAAGATAGGAGAGGGTGATGATAGCAGAGGGTGATGATAGCAGAGGGTGAAGATAGCAGAGGGTGAAGATAGCAGAGGGTGAAGATATCAGAGGGTGATGATAGCAGAGGATGAAGATAACAGAAGGTAAAGATAGCAGAGGGTGATGATAGCAGAGGGTGATGATAGAGGGTGAAGATAGCAGAGGGTGATGATAGCAGAGGGTGATGATAGCAGAGGGTGATGATAGAGGGTGAAGATAGCAGAGGGTGAAGATAGCAGAGGGTGAAGATATCAGAGGGTGATGATAGCAGAGGGTGATGATAGAGGGTGAAGATAGCAGAGGGTGATGATAGCAGAAGGTAAAGATAGCAGAGGGTGATGATAGTAGAGGGTGATGATAGCAGAGGGTGATGATAGCAGAGGGTGATAGCAGAGGGTGATGATAACAGAGGGTGATGATAGCAGAAGGTAAAGATAGCAGAGGGTGAAGATATCAGAGGGTGATGATAGCAGAGGGTGATGATAGAGGGTGAAGATAGCAGAGGGTGATGATAGCAGAAGGTAAAGATAGCAGAGGGTGATGATAGTAGAGGGTGATGATAGCAGAGGGTGATGATAGCAGAGGGTGATGATAGCAGAGGGTGATGATAGCAGAGGGTGATAGCAGAGGGTGATGATAACAGAGGGTGATGATAGCAGAAGGTAAAGATAGCAGAGGGTGATGATAGCAGAGGGTGATGATAGCAGAGGGTGAAGATAGCAGAGGGTGAAGATAGCAGAGGGTGAAGATAGCAGAGGGTGATGATAGCAGAAGGTAAAGATAGAAGAGGGTGATGATGGCAGAGGGTGAAAATAGAGGGTGAAGATAGCAGAGGGTGAAGATAGCAGAGGGTGATGATAGCAGAGGGTGAAGATAGCAGAGGGTGATGATAGCAGAGGGTGATGATAGCAGAGGGTGAAGATAGAAGAGGGTGAAGATAGCAGAGGGTGATGATAGCAGAGGGTGAAGATAGCAGAGGGAGATGATAGCAGAGGGAGATGATAGCAGAGGGTGAAGATAGCAGAGGGTGAAGATAGCAGAGGGTGATGATAGCAGAGGGTGAAGATAGCAGAGGGTGATGATAGAAGAAGGTAAAGATAGAAGAGGGTGATGATAGCAGAGGGTGAAGATAGCAGAGGGTGATGATAGCAGAAGGTAAAGATAGCAGAGGGTGATGATAGCAGAAGGTAAACATAGCAGAGGGAGATGATAGCAGAGGGTGAAGATATCAGAGGGTGATGATAGCAGAGGTTGAAGATAGCAGAGGGTGAAGATATCAGAGGGTGATGATAGCAGAAGGTAAACATAGCAGAGGGAGATGATAGCAGAGGGTGAAGATAGCAGAGGGTGATGATAGCAGAGGGTGAAGATAGCAGAGGGTGAAGATATCAGAGGGTGACGATATCAGAGGGTGATGATAGAAGGTAAACATAGCAGAGGGAGATGATAGCAGAGGGTGATGATAGCAGAGGGTGAAGATAGCAGAGGTTGAAGATATCAGAGGGTGATGATAGAAGGTAAACATAGCAGAGGGAGATGATAGCAGAGGGTGAAAATAGCAGAGGGTGAAGATAGCAGAGGGTGAAGATAGCAGAGGGTGAAGATAGCAGAGGGTGAAGATATCAGAGGGTGATGATAGAAGGTAAACATAGCAGAGGGAGATGATAGCAGAGGGTGATGATAGCAGAGGGTGAAGATAGCAGAGGTTGAAGATATCAGAGGGTGATGATAGCAGAAGGTAAACATAGCAGAGGGAGATGATAGCAGAGGGTGAAGATAGCAGAGGGTGAAGATAGCAGAGGGTGATGATAGCAGAAGGTAAACATAGCAGAGGGAGATGATAGCAGAGGGTGAAGATAGCAGAGGGTGAAGATAGCAGAGGGTGATGATAGCAGAAGGTAACCATAGAGGGTGAAGATAGCAGAGGGTGAAGATAGCAGAGGGTGAAGATAGCAGAGGGTGAAGATAGCAGAGGGTGATGATAGCAGAGGGTGAAGATAGCAGAGGGTGAAGATATCAGAGGGTGATGATAGTAGAAGGTAAACATAGCAGAGGGAGATGATAGCAGAGGGTGAAGATAGCAGAGGGTGAAGATAGCAGAGGGTGATGATAGCAGAAGGTAAAGATAGCAGAGGGTGATGATAGCAGAGGGTGAAGATAGCAGGTGAAGATAGCAGAGGGTGAAGATAGCAGAGGGTGAAGATAGCAGAAGGTAAACATAGCAGAGGTTGAAGATAGCAGAGGGTGAAGATAGCAGAGGTTGAAGATAGCAGAGGGTGAAGATAGCAGAGGGTGAAGATAGCAGAGGGTGAAGATAGCAGAAGGTAAACATAGCAGAGGTTGAAGATAGCAGAGGGTGAAGATAGCAGAGGGTGAAGATAGCAGAGGGTGAAGATAGCAGAGGGTGATGATATCAGAAGGTAAAGATAGCAGAGGGTGATGATAGCAGAGGGTGAAGATAGCAGAGGGTGATGATAGCAGAAGGTAAAGATAGCAGAGGGTGATGATAGCAGAGGGTGAAGATAGCAAAGGGTGAAGATAGCACAGGGTGAAGATAGCAGAAGGTGAAGATAGCAGAAGGTGAATATAGCAGAGGGTGAAGATAGCAGAGGGTGAAGATAGCCGAGGGTGATGATAGCAGAAGGTAAAGATAGCAGAGGGTGATGATAGCAGAGGGTGATGATAGCAGAAGGTAAAGATAGCAGAGGGTGATGATAGCAGAGGGTGATGATAGCAGAGGGTGAAGATAGCAGAGGGTGAAGATAGCAGAGGGTGATGATAGCAGAAGGTAAAGATAGCAGAGGGTGATGATAGCAGAGGGTGAAGATAGCAGAGGGTGAAGATAGCAAAGGGTGAAGATAGCAGAGGGTGAAGATAGCAGAGGGTGAAGATATGAGAGGGTGAAGATATCAGAGGGTGATAATAGCAGAAGGTAAAGATAGCAGAGGGTGATGATAGCAGAGGGCGAAAATAGAAAGTGAAGATAGCAGAGGGTGAAGATAGCAGAGGGTGATGATAGCAGAGGGTGAAGATAGCAGAGGGTGATGATAGCAGAGGGTGATGATAGCAGAAGGTAAAGATAGCAGAGGGAGATGATAGCAGAGGGTGAAGATAGCAGAGGGTGAAGATAGCAGAGGGTGAAGATAGCAGAGGGTGATGATAGCAGAAGGTAAAGATAGCAGAGGGTGATGATAGCAGAAGGTAAAGATAGCAGAGGGTGATGATAGCAGAGGGTGAAGATAGCAGAGGGTGATGATAGCAGAAGGTAAAGATAGCAGAGGGTGATGATAGCAGAAGGTAAACATAGCAGAGGGAGATGATAGCAGAGGGTGAAGATATCAGAGGGTGATGATAGCAGAGGTTGAAGATAGCAGAGGGTGAAGATATCAGAGGGTGATGATAGCAGAAGGTAAACATAGCAGAGGGAGATGATAGCAGAGGGTGAAGATAGCAGAGGGTGATGATAGCAGAGGGTGAAGATAGCAGAGGGTGAAGATATCAGAGGGTGAAGATAGCAGAGGGTGATGATAGCAGAAGGTAAAGATAGCAGAGGGTGATGATAGCAGAAGGTAAACATAGCAGAGGGAGATGATAGCAGAGGGTGATGATAGCAGAGGTTGAAGATAGCAGAGGGTGAAGATAGCAGAGGGTGATGATAGCAGAAGGTAAACATAGCAGAGGGAGATGATAGCAGAGGGTGAAGATAGCAGAGGGTGAAGATATCAGAGGGTGAAGATAGCAGAGGGTGATGATAGCAGAAGGTAAACATAGCAGAGGGAGATGATAGCAGAGGGTGATGATAGCAGAGGGTGAAGATAGCAGAGGGTGAAGATATCAGAGGGTGAAGATAGCAGAGGGTGATGATAGCAGAAGGTAAAGATAGCAGAGGGTGATGATAGCAGAAGGTAAACATAGCAGAGGGAGATGATAGCAGAGGGTGATGATAGCAGAGGTTGAAGATAGCAGAGGGTGAAGATAGCAGAGGGTGATGATAGCAGAGGGTGATGATAGCAGAGGGTGATGATAGCAGAGGGTGATGATAGCAGAAGGTAAAGATAGCAGAGGGAGATGATAGCAGAGGGTGATGATAGCAGAAGGTAAACATAGCAGAGGGAGATGATAGCAGAGGGTGAAGATAGCAGAGGGTGAAGATAGCAGAGGGTGAAGATAGCAGAGGGTGATGATAGCAGAGGGTGATGATAGCAGAGGGTGATGATAGCAGAAGGTAAAGATAGCAGAGGGTGATGATAGCAGAAGGTAAACATAGCAGAGGGAGATGATAGCAGAGGGTGATGATAGCAGAGGTTGAAGATAGCAGAGGGTGAAGATATCAGAGGGTGATGATAGCAGAAGGTAAACATAGCAGAGGGAGATGATAGCAGAGGGTGAAGATAGCAGAGGGTGAAGATATCAGAGGGTGATGATAGAAGGTAAACATAGCAGAGGGAGATGATAGCAGAGGGTGATGATAGCAGAGCGTGAAGATAGCAGAGGGTGAAGATATCAGAGGGTGATGATAGCAGAAGGTAAACATAGCAGAGGGAGATGATAGCAGAGGGTGAAGATAGCAGAGGGTGAAGATAGCAGAGGGTGATAGCAGAAGGTAAACATAGCAGAGGGAGATGATAGCAGAGGGTGAAGATAGCAGAGGATGAAGATAGCAGAGGGTGATGATAGCAGAGGGTGATGATAGCAGAGGGTGATGATAGCAGAAGGTAAACATAGCAGAGGGTGAAGATAGCAGAGGGTGAAGATAGCAGAGGGTGATGATAGCAGAGGGTGATGATAGCAGAGGGTGAAGATAGCAGAGGGTGAAGATATCAGAGGGTGATGATAGTAGAAGGTAAACATAGCAGAGGGAGATGATAGCAGAGGGTGAAGATAGCAGAGGGTGAAGATAGCAGAGGGTGAAGATAGCAGAGGGTGATGATAGCAGAAGGTAAAGATAGCAGAGGGTGATGATAGCAGAGGGTGAAAATAGAGGGTGAAGATAACAGAGGGTGAAGATAGCAGAAGGTGAAGATAGCAGAGGGTGAAGATAGCAGAGGGTGAAGATAGCAGAGAGTAAACATAGCAGAGGGTGATGATAGCAGAGGGTGAAGATAGCAGAGGTTGAAGATAGCAGAAGGTGAAGATAGCAGAGGGTGAAGATAGCAGAGGGTGAAGATAGCAGAAGGTAAAGATAGCAGAGGGTGATGATAGCAGAGGGTGAAGATAGCAGAGGGTGAAGATAGCAGAGGGTGAAGATAGCAGAGGGTGAAGATAGCAGAGGGTGAAGATAGCAGAGGGTGAAGATAGCAGAGGGTGAAGATTGGCTGTTGTTTTCCTCCTGATGTGGCTATACAACAGCTTTGGGTCAGACTTAACTTTCGATTCTAAGTCGTTTTCGTACTGTCACTGGGCCTTCCTCCTTATCTGTGCATACTTGTTTTTGGCTCTTCGACTAATCTCTCTTTTCCGAGGTCCTTTGTCTTCTGTACTTTTTCCATTCTCTAGTGCACATAGCTTTTGCCTCCCTCCACCTTTAGGTAAACCAAGGACTCGTTCTGGTCTTCCCATTATTTCTGTTGCCCTTGGGAATAAACCCTTCCTCTACCTCCTTGCATTTTGTTGTTACATAGTCCATCATTTCGTTCACTGATTTTCCTACCAATTCTCTTTCCACTGAAACCCCTGCAGGAAGTTCCTCATACCTGTGTAGACTCCCCTTTTGTAGCTTGGCTTTTTCCCCCTTGTTATCCTCTCCACTTGTAACTACTATTTATCCTAAGCTCAGGACCACGTGATCACTACCTCCAAGGGTCCTTGCATATGTTAGGTCCTCAATGTCTGAACTACTAAGGGTGAACACGAGGTCCAGTCTTGCTGGATCATCCTCCCCTCTCTCTCTGGTAGTGTCCCTAACATGCTGATGCATGAGGTTTTCCAGTACCACATCCATCATCTTGGCTCCCCATGTTTTGGGACCCCCATGTAGCTCCAGGTTTTCCCAATCAATTGCCTTGTGATTGAAATCGCCCATAACTAGTAACTTTGCTCTACCCATATGAGCTCTTCTGGTCACCTCAGGTAATGTATCAACCATTGCTCTGATGTTCTCTTCATAGTCTTCTTTCGGCCTCCTGCAATTCTGTGGTGAGTTATACATCACTGCTATGACTACCTTATGTTCCCCAGACTGAACTGTACTTACTATGAAAACCCTTTCGCCAATTTTGTCAATTCCTTCCATTTCCTCAAACCCCCATCGGTTTTTAATGAGCAGTGCAACTCTTCCTCCCCTTCTGCTCCCTCCATCTTTCCTCAGGCTCTGATATCCGGGTGGGAAGATTGCGGCTGTTTGTTTTCCATTTGTGACTGCTATTTGTTTTCCATCTGCATTCGTATACCAAGCCTTCAACTTCTTTTCTAAAACTATGGTTTGGGGAGAACGTTGGGGATGGGGAAGTGGGAAACCTAGTGAGGAACTATGGTGGGGTAGCTATGGGGGTGGAGTTTGCGATGAGGGGGGGTGGGAGCAGATGGTACAGTGAGTGGGTTTTGGATTAGATTGTTTGGATGCATTGGGGTTGTCGTGGTTGAAGTCCTTCTGTGGGTGGTTCTGAGGGAGGTTGTATTTGGGTTGTCTTGGTTCTCCTGCTCATCTCAGTCTTTGTAGCCTCCCTGTCAAGGGAGTGTCTTAGACCAATATCTGCCATGGGAGGAGGTACAAGTACCTCCTCATCTTCTGGGACTAGCTGTCCTCAGGACTAGCCCCACTCCCTGCCCCCACAGGTCTCGGAGGTATGAAGCTAGGCATCTTGGAATGCCACAAACCCCTGCCCACATTGGGCTCAAAGGGTGTGACAGCTGCAAAGCAGCAGATGTCAGGTTCAAAGGCAGCAAAGACTACAGGCTGCTTTTGGAGTCACACCCCAGCTTTGGGCATTAAGCCCGAGCGCTGGGGAAGCTCAAGAATGCCTCTTGCTGTGTGTTAGTAGTGCTGCTACTACTACTACACTCTTCCATTGCACTCTGACCAGTGTCACTGACGTGTATGGTATGCAAAGCTATGTAGAAGATTATCAGGAGGAGAGTGGTGGAACACCTGGAAAGGAACAAGCTTATAAACAACAACCAGCACGGATTCAGGGAAGAAAAATCCTGTGTCACGACGAAGGTAATGGAACTAAGACACGAGAGAGAGAGAGAGAGAGAGGAGTAGGTAGATGGCATTTTCTTGTACTGCAAGAAGGCTTTCGAAACAGTTCCTCACAAGAGATTAGTGCAAAAGCTAGAGGATCAGGCATGCATAATAATAACACTGCAGTGGATCAGAGAATATAAGACAGAGATGCAACAACGAGTTATGATACGTGACGAGGTGTCAGAGTGGGCGCCTGTGACTAGCGGGGTTCCACAGGGGTCAGTCCAAGGACCAGTGCTATTTTTGGTATATGTGAATGACATGACAGAAGGGATAGACTCAGAAGTGTCACTGTTTGCAGATAATATGAAGTTAATGAGGAGAATTAAATCACATGAGGATCAGGCAGGACTACATAGAGACCTGGACAGGCTGCAAGCCTAGTCCGGCAAATGGTTCCTCTAATTTAACCCCGCTAAATGCAAAGTCATGAAGATCGGTGAAGGGCAAATTAGACCGCAGACAAAGTATAGGCAAACCTCACTCAAGGAAAAAGATGTTGATAAATTAGACACATGTGCAACTCTTGGGTATCTTTACTGAGGAAACGTTTCGCCACACTGTGACTGAAAAGTTCAATAGATAGGAGTAGAGAGGGAGTATATAGTAACAATAGTTTCATTGCCGGCTACTTGTTAAGGTAGGGTAAGTCAAGCTCCCGCTATTCCCGCCTTTTTTCCCCTCCCCGAAAGTGATAGTTTCACTGCCGGCTGCTTGTTAAGGTAGGGTCAGTCTAGCTCCCACTATCCCTTCCCCTCCTTCTTCCCCCCCCCCCCCGAAAGGTGACGTGTGGGGCTCCGGTCCAAACAGTAATCACTAGACTCACAGCTCCCAGCACTACTGTAAGTACATGCCTGCCTTGTATTCTAGTGGATTTATTGGTTGAAAGCTTCACTTTTGACCAATAATAAACTTAGTCCTTTCAGTCTTGCTCTAGGTTGACTGTTGTAATAATCACCACATCTTTTAGGTATTGTACTTATCATGGAGAGTGATTTCTTAAGCAGTGGGTAACCTGTCTATCTTTCCAGCTTGGATGACAGAGAGGGCCACCTGCCAATCAACGAGCAGAACTGATGGAGATGGACTAACGTCCTGAGACTTCCCCTTTTTGGATTTAATTACCTGTGCACCTGTATGAAGTAGCAGGATATAACCCCTCATCATTGCAGTGGAAAAAACCTGCTTTCCTATCATCTAGACTGAGTATTCATGGATAGACTCTGTGAAGAACGAGCCAGTGGGTTGTTATCAACACCTGCGACCCTCCCCCCCCATCATCGGCAACGGCTACGATTTCAACACTCAGTGTCACCAATACCAGACACCCCTATATATATTAGCGTTGAATTCAGTTATCATTTATATTTTTAATTTTTAATTTCTTTTAATGTAGGATAAATATTTCATATTTAAGTGTTTTATATTTTCTATATAATAAAGTGTTTGTTTGTCTGTTATTATTTCTTTTTCTATTCATTAATTTTCCTGAGGAGGAGCCAGCCTGGGTAATACTGTCTGAAGTTGTTACAGGGCTGAGTAAGCCTTCACAAGTGGCGACCTTGCCAGGATCAACTCGACTGAATCAAGATTCAACTCCATCTCGAATCTACCATTGGAACCCTTTGTTTTAATTAATACATATTGTTTAATTGAAGTAGGGATCGAGCCCTCTGGTTTATTTACAGTTTGAGCGGAGCAGGAATTGAACCCTCCGTTTTCTTTAATACCCGTTTCATTTCCCCTGATAGTTTAAGTTATTCTTGCAAGTATGGATGAATACAAGTTTTGGATGAACGCTGGAAGTAAGTTAGGAATAACAGGGAAAAATTTAGAATCTTTCATTAGTGCTAAGATCCAGGAAAGACTTGAAAGAGAGAGAATTGAGAGAGAAGAAAGACAGTTAAAAAGGGAAAGAGAAGAAGAAAAAAAGAGAGAATCAAAAGAGAAGAGAAAAAGGAAAGAGAGAATTGAGAGAGAAATCCAAGAAAGACAGTTAGAAAGAGAGAGAGAAGACATAAAGGAGCGTGATAGACTTGATCGTGAGGAGAGAGCTAGAGTACGTGAAGAACAAGTTAAATTAAGAGAACTTGAGGAAAGAGCAAAGGATAGGGAACGTGAAGAACAAGCTAAAATACGTGAGGAACAAGCTAAGATACGTGAGGAACAGGTTAAATTAAAAGAACTTGAGGAAAGAGCAAAGGATAGAGAAGTTGAGGAAAAATCTAGAGAACATGAGTTAATAGAGAGAGAAAAGGATCGTGAGCTCGAAAAATCTCGCCTTGAATTAGAGAATAAAAAGTTAACTTTTACACAACAACAATTAGAGGAAGGAGTAATGGAACAACGTGCAGTCAGTGCACATATTCCAACACCTAATTTACCTCCCTTCACAGAGGGGGAAGACATAACTTCATACATTATCAGGTTTGAAAATACCGCTACCCTCTGTGAATGGCCTGCTGACACCTGGGCTACCAGGTTAGGAATGTTATTTTCTGGTACCACTTTGAATATCTATGCAACTTTGTCGCAGGATATTATATGTAATTATAACCTACTGAAGAAGGCAATCCTTAAAGCATATCAAAAAAACACTAATTCTTACAGGAAAGATTTCAGGTATGCCACCTTACAGCCTGGCCAGAACTTTCAGCAGCTACTCTTTCGTTGGTTCGACTTTTGGATAGAGAGTTCAGGAATTGATCACAGTTATGAATCTCTTAGAGACTTCATGGTTGCTGACCAGTTCCTGACAGCTCTTCCTCACCAGATACGAACATTCATCAGAGAATGTAACCTGATTAAAGCTGAGGAAGTTGCTGAGGCTGCTGACCTGTATGCTGAGGCTCACAATTTCTATAAAGACCTAAAGGGATCGAACCCTAAGGGCAAGGGTTCATCAGACCTTAAGAAATCAAAGCCTCTAGTGGAAAGTAAAATGACTTCTTATATTCCTGTTTGTCATTTGTGTGGTGTTAAGGAACATAAACGTCCAGATTGTCCTTCTAAGAAGGTCCAAAAAGTTGGAAGATGTTTTAAAGACTGTAATGATCAAGCACCCTTCTGTTCAGGAACAGTTAATGGACTTAATGTATCTACCATTTTACGAGACACTGGATGCACATGTATAGTCATTTCTGATAAGCTGTTCCCTAATCTTAAAGAAACTCATTCCTCTGCTATACTTTCAGACAACTTGGGCCGTACGGACACTTTTCCTACCATCCATTGTTACATTAGGTCTAAATGGTTCACAGGTTGGTCTGAAGCCGTACTAGCTCCCATCACTTCTTGCTCCGTACTAATAGGTAATGTAAAAGGTGCCATTCTTCCTTCTGAGGTTGACCTTTCATCACCAAAGATGGAAATAAGTGTTTCAGATCCTCTTTCTGTAGAGTCAGAGAAGCCCCTCGAAAGTTCAGATGAGACAATGTCTCGCGATATTCATGTGGGATTAAAAACCAGTGATGCTACTCTCGAAAACGAGGTAGTAGGATCACCGGTTCACTTGTTAGATGAAAGTGAAGATATCACCTCCGATACCATAAATGTCTTGACTAGGGCTCAGACCAAAGCTCAGGCTTCTCCTACTGTCCATCCTTTGGTTTTCCCTGGCTTTAAGCCTTTAGATATATCGAAGGACTCCTTTGTCAATTCACAACGTAATTGCCCTTCTCTTCAGAACTGCCATAATGCCGCTAAACAAAATCAAGTTATCCAAAGGAAAAACTTTTCATATAAATTTGAATATATAAAAGATGTCTTGTACAAGTCAGTATTCAAATTAAATTCAGATGAGACAGACTATTCCATCTTAGTTGTTCCAAGTCAATGCAGAGAGACTGTTCTTAAAATGGTTCATGACCTGCCAGTGGCCGGACATTTCTCGCATCGTAAAACCTTAAATAAAATTAGGGAAACCTATTTTTGGCCAAAAATATCCTCAGATGTCACTACCTATTGTAGATCGTGTAAAGTTTGCCAACTGTCATCCTCCCGAGGTACCAGGCGAGTACCTATGGTCAAAATGCCAGTCTTTACGGTACCTTTTGAAAGGGTAGCTATTGACATCGTTGGTCCTTTATCTCCACTTTCATCTGGGGGACATAGTTATATATTAACATTAGTTGATTATGCTTCGAGTTTCCCTGAAGCCATACCCTTAAAAGCCATAACTACTACAGAGGTGGCTGAAGCCCTTTTGTCCATCTTCTCCAGAGTGGACATCCCTAGAGAAGTTTTGTCTGACCGTGGGACACAATTCACATCTGACATAATGGAACATCTATACCAACTTCTGGGAGTGAAGCCTCTCTTCACCACACCCTATCATCCCAGCTGTAATGGGAGGATTGAGTGCCAGCATTCGATTCTAAAGTCAATTTTAAGGAAACTTTGCTCCCTTAAACCTAAGGAGTGGCATCGTTACCTACCCTGTGCTTTGTTTGCCATGAGGGAAGTTCCCAGTGACTCTTTGGGGTTTTCACCTTTTGAACTTCTCTGTGGTAGACAGGCCAGAGGCCCATTGTCCATCCTTCATGACTTATGGACTAATGAGAAGGTAAATGCTGAGGCTCAGTCTTCTTACCAGTTTCTCCTTGACCTTAGATCCAAACTTGAGGAGACCTCTGACATAGTTTCGAAAAACCTAAGCTTGTCAATGGACCAGTACAAAACCTATTTTGATTCCAAAAGTCAGAGGAGAAGTTTTAAAGTAGGGGATGAAGTTCTTGTACTTTTGCCTATCAAGTCAAATAAATTATTAGTAGCATGGAAAGGTCCATATAAAGTATTAAAAATTTGTGGGAAAGTTGACTACCTCATAGAAGTCAAGGGGAAACCTAAGCTTTATCATATCAACATCCTTAAGAAATATTACCGAAGAAATTCGGTTAACTGCCTTAATAACTTTGACTTAGTTTTTCCACACGAACTTCATACGACAACTGAAGAATGTAAAGTGTGTGTAATTGACACCTCTAACTTAGACTATGATGAAGAACTACATGACTTGGTGACTCTTGACCACTCGGACGCAACCAACATTAATATTAATGAATCTTTGGATGACCATAAGAGACATGAACTACTTCAATGTGTAACTTTTCAGACGTCTTTACTGATATTCCAGGTGTTACCTCCACGGTAGTCCATAAGATTGACTTAGTGACGGACAATCCTATCAAAAGAAAATTATACCCAGTTCCAGTTCACCTTAGGGATGCATTTGACCGAGAGGTAGACAAATTATTAAAACTAAAGATCATTGAACCTTCAGTATCTTCATATTGTTCACCAGTAGTCATGGTTAAGGAGGAGGATAATTCATATAGACTTGCTGTTGACTTCAGAGGCCTTAATGCTATAAATCGGTGGGATGCTGAGCTTATGCCCTTAATAGATAGCGATCTACACAAATTTTATGACGCTTCCTTCTTTTCAGAGATTGATATTGCACAGGCATATCATCAAGTAATGTTAGATCCTTCTTCTAAGCAGTACACCGCTTTTCCTACCCACCAAGGACTGATGCAATATAGAACTATGCCCTTCGGTTTGGTAACTGCCTGTGCTACCTACGTGAGACTGATGAGAAAGGTCTTGGGTAATATGCCAAATGTTTCAGTTTATTTTTATAACATTTACGTAACGACATCCACGTGGGGCGAACATATCCAAACATTAACATCAGTTTTGCGTAGGTTACGCTCACATGGCCTCACTGCCAAGCTGAAGAAATGCTTCCTTGGGTATAACAAGATTAGATATCTTGGACTGATACTTTCTAATAACTCTCTGCAGCCTCTCCCCAGTAAGATCAAAGCTTTATTAGAATTTAAATTCCCCAAAACCAAGAAGCTCATGCCTAGCTTTCTTGGTTCTGTAAATTTTTATGCACGGTTTATCCCGAACCTTACTGATCTTACAGGCATCTTATCTGACTTCCTTAAAAAGTCTGAAGGAACCTTTAGAACTTTCCGACGTAGCTCGGGAAAAGTTTAATGAGATTAAAGGTATCTTTTCGAAAGACCCTATACTTAAGATTCCAGATATTAATAAAACATTTTGTTTAAGAACTGATGCCTCCAATACTGGCTTAGGTGCGGTGCTACTACAATACCATGATGGTACTCCCTTCCCTGTATGCTTCCTAAGCCAGAAACTCCTTCCCACAGAAATGAGATACTCCACAATAGAAAAGGAATATTTAGCCCTTGTGTGGGGTATCTCCAAACTTAAATTTTATTTGCTGGGAAAAGAATTCATTTTAGAAACGGACCACAAACCTTTGATATACCTAGAAACTTTTAAGGGAACCAACAGTCGCCTCTTGAGATGGACAGTGGCACTCCAGGCTTTTAAATTCCATATTGTGTATATCAATGGTTCATCCAATTATTTCTCTGACTGGTTAAGTCGTGACAGTCAGTAGAAGATTTCTTGCCTTATGCGACTTCCATATGTTAGAACTTTTTCCTCGTTATTCTTCTTATACTCCTTGACTATAAGTCTTGGTATGGGGAAGTGTGAGGGAAAAGTTCAATAGATAGGAGTAGAGAGGGAGTATATAGTAACAATAGTTTCATTGCCTGCTACTTGTTAAGGTAGGGTAAGTCAAGCTCCAGCTATTCCCGCCTTTTTTCCCCTCCCCGAAAGTGATAGTTTCACCGCCGGCTGCTTGTTAAGGTAGGGTCAGTCTAGCTCCCGCTATCCCTTCCCCTCCTTCTTCCCCCCCCCTTGAAAGGTGACGTGTGGGGCTCCGGTCCAAACAGTAATCACTAGACTCACAGCTCCCAGCACTACTGTAAGTACATGTCTGCCTTGTATTCTAGTGGATTTATTGGTTGAAAGCTTCACTTTTGACCAATAATAAACTTAGTCCTTTCAGTCTTGCTCTAAGTTGACTGTTGTAATAATCACATCTTTTAGGTATTGTACTTATCATGGAGAGTGATTTCTTAAGCAGTGGGTAACCTGTCTATCTTTCCAGCTTGGATGACAGAGAGGGCCACCTGCCAATCAACGAGCAGAACTGATGGAGATGGACTAACGTCCTGAGACTTCACCTTTTTGGATTTAATTACCTGTGCACCTGTATGAAGTAGCAGGATATAACCCCTCATCATTGCTGTGGAAAAAACCTGCTTTCCTATCATCTAGACTGAGTATTCACGGATAGACTCTGTGAAGAACGAGCCGGTAGGTTGTCATCAACACCTGCGACCCTCCCCCCCCCCATCATCGGCAACGGCTACGATTTCAACACTCAGTGTCACCAACACCAGACACCCCTATATATATTAGCGTTGAATTCAGTTATCATTTATATTTTTCATTTTTCATTTTCTTTAATGTATGATTAATATTTCATATTTAAGTGTTTTATATTTTATATTTTCTATAAAATAAAGTGTTTATGTTTGTCTGTTATTATTTCTTTTTCTATTCATTAATTTTCCTGAGGAGGAGCCAGCCTTGGTAATGCTGTCTGAAGTTGTTACAGGGCTGAGTAAGCCTTCACACACACATTGGCTTCAACGTGCCGGTTCTCTGAACCATTCATCTACAATCCTGTCAGACACTGCAACTTCTTGGGATCTTAATACTTGGGAATTCTTCGCTTGCCTAACCCTTGGGCACGACCTACTTCCACATTGGACAAATGTGACACCACCTACGACTGCTGTACCTCTCCTGCCATACGGTTTATAACCTGCTTCTCCGCTCATATGCCGTATTCTATTCAAGATTGATGGACTGACCACATCGACTCGAGGTTGAGGGACTGATTACCCCATTCTCCTCCTGTTCTTTAAGTTTCTCCTTTGTATGGACTGATGAAGCCACTGTGTTGCCAAACGTTTCCTCAATAAAGATACCCAAGTGTTGCACATGTGTCTAATTTATCAACGTGTCGGTTCTCTGAACCATTCATCTACAAGGAAAAAGATCTTGGGGTGAGTATAATACCGAGCACATCTTCTGAGGCGCACATCGACCAGATAACTGCTGCAGTATATGGGCGCCTGACAAACCTGAAAACAGCGTTCCGATACCTCAGTATGAAATTCCTCAAGACTCTGTACACCGTGTACGTCAGGCCCATACTGGACTATGCAGCACCAGTTTGGAACCCACACCTGGTCAAACACGTCAAAAAATTAGAGAAAGTGCAAAGGTTTGCAACAAGACTAATTCCAGAGCTAAGGAGAATGTCCTACGAAGAAAGGTTAAGGGAAATTGGCTTGACGACACTGGAGGCCAGGGGTTAGGGGAGACATGATAGCAACATACAAAATACTTCGAGGAACTGACAAGGTGGACAGGCACAGGATGTTCCAGAGATGGGACACAGCAACAAGGGGGTCACAAATGGAAGCTGAAGACTCAGATGAGTCAAGGGGATGTTAGGAAGTATTTCTTCAGTCATAGAGTTGTCAGGAAGTGGAACAGTCTGGCAAGTGACGTAGTGGAGGCAGGAACCATACATAGTTTTAAGACGAGGTATGATAAAGCTCAAGGAGCAGAGAGAGAGAACCTAGTGGCGATAAGTGAAGAGACAGGGCCAGGAGCTATGAATCAACCCATGCAACAACACACACCAGTTTGGAACCCACACCTAGCCAAGCACTTAAAGAAACTAGAGAAAGTGCAAAAGTTTGCAACAAGATTAGTCCCAGGGATAAGGGGTATGTCCTACGAGGAGAGGTTAAGGGAAATTGACCTGACGACACTGGAGGACAGGAGAGATAGGGAGGACATGATAACGACATACAAAATACTGAGAGGAATTGACAAGGTGGACAAAGACAGGATGTTCCAGAGACTGGACACAGCAACAAGGGGACATAGTTGGAAGTTGAAGACACAGATGAATCACAGGGATGTTAGGAAGTATTTCTTCAGCCACAGAGTAGTCAGGAAGTTGAATAGTTTGGGAAGCGATGTAGTGGAAGCAGGATCCATACATAGCTTTAAGCAGAGCTATGATAAAGCTCACGGTTCAGGGAGAGTAACCTAGTAGCGACCAGTGAAGAGGCGGGGGCCAGGAGCTCGGACTCGACCCCTGCAACCTCAACTAGGTGAGTACACACATACACACGCGCGCGCGCGTATGAATCCCTCAAGGTAGACAGACATTTTAATGCCTGTTAAACCACTATCAAGCCAAGACGGTCCAGAACCAGCACGGCTTAGAACCAGCATGGTCCAGAACCAGCAAGGATGGACTAGAACCAGCGCGATCCAGCACCAGCCACTACGGTGCAGAACTAGCACGAACCCGAACCAGAGAGAAGCGACCAATCATAGGCAACCAAAGTGTTGGTTACCTGTGATTGGTCGATTACAAACGACCCCCGGCGCTAAAGGGCTGGCTGTTGTGTTGAACAGGTGCTTGTGTTGATAGTCCGGGGGAACGACGTTAGGTCCAATTAGGCAGCTTTACTGGCGGTGTTTAATAGCCGGAGGGAGGGGCAGGAAAATGATGATTGGTAGTTGGTGTAGCCTGTGAGTGCACTCAGGGTGCACACGGAAAGCGAGAGAGTGCACTCAGCAGTGCTCGACGTGCACAGCCCTTCCTCCCCTTTCATCCCCCGATCCCAGACTTTTCCGCAGTTTCGCTTAATGTTTAGAATTAGCAGAACAGGAGAAATATTCACAAGCACTATTCTCAGGTCCATTGAGACTCGAACCTACGAACCATGGAACAAGGTACTCAGTGCTCTACCACCGTACCACACTGGACCAATACCTTGGCATCCAGCTAATGCTAGACATTTTGGTCAGAGGTATGCATGCAGGGGATGAGACGAAAAGCTGAATGCAATCTGCCTGAAGGCTGGCTACCTTGGACCAAAACGTCTAGCGTTAGCTGGGCGCCAAGGTATTGGGCTAGTGTGGTACGGTGGTAGAGCACTGCGTACCTTGATCCAAGGTTCGTAGGTTCGAGTCTCCTTCGACCTCAGATAAGTGTTTCTGAATATATATACAATATATATATATATATATATATATATATATATATATATATATATATATATATATATATATATATATATATCGTGCCGAATAGGCAGAACTTGCGATCTTGGCTTAAATAGCAACGCTCATCTTGCCATATAGGACAAGCGAAAAATTGTGTATGCAATAATTTCTCCAAAATCATTCTGAACCTAAAGAAAAAAAATATATTTCACTGTGTTTGTTTATTATTAAATTATTGTAAACAAATCTAAAATATTTTTAGTTGGGTTAGGCTAAAATAAATTGCGCTTGTTATAATAAGGTTAGGTAAGTTTTCTAAGTTCCTTTTGGTGCAAAATTATAAATTTTTACATTAACATTAATGAAAAAAATATATCTTTAAACGTATAAGAGAAAATCTTAGAAAGGACTTAATTTTAAATGAGTTCTTGCTAAATGATCAGTTTTACATATTCGGCACGACATTATATATATATATATATATATATATATATATATATATATATATATATATATATATATATATATATATATATATATATATATATATATATATATATATATATATATATATATATATATATATATATATATATATATATATAATTGTACCGAATAGTTAAAACTGGTCAATTAGCAAGAACTTTTTTAAAATTAAGTCCTTTCTAAGATTTTCTCTTATAGGTTTAAAGATATATTTTTTTTCATTTATGATTTTGTACCAAAAGTACCCTAGGAAACTTATCTAACCTATTATAACAAGCACAATATAATTTAGCCTAATCCAATTAAATATATTTTAGATAAGTTTACAATAATTTAATAATAAAAAACTCAATGAAATATATTTTTTTTCGTTAGGTTCAGAATGATTTTTGCGAAATTATTGCATACACAAATTATCGCTTGCCTTATTCGGCAACAAGAGCTTTGCGTCTTAAGCCAAAATCGTAAGTTTTATATATATATATATATATATATATATATATATATATATATATATATATATATATATATATATATATATATATATATATATATATATATTATATATTATATATTATATATATATATATTATATATATATTATATATATTATATATTTAAAATTAAGTCCTTTCTAAAATTTTCTCTTATAGGTTTAAAGGTATATTTTTTTCATTAATGTTAATGTAAAAAAATTTAATTTTGCAACAAAAGAATCTTAGAAAACCTACCTAACCTTATTATAACAAGAGCAATTTATTTTAGCCTAATCCTACTAAATATGTTTTAAATACGTTTACAATAATTTAATACTAAACAAACACAATGAAATATATTTTTTTCGTTATGTTTAGAATGATTTTTGAGAAATTATTGCATACACAAATTTTCGCTTGTCCTATATGGCAAGATGAGCGTTGCTATTTAAGCCAAGATCGCAAGTTCTGCCTATTCGGCACGACATTATATATATATATATATATATATATATATATATATATATATATATATATATATATATATATATATATATATATATATATATATATATATATATATTATATATACACACACCACACATTGCCCTCAGACATGACATCACTTCCTACAGCCTTCTCCTCACTGCAACATTGATCACCCATGCTTCACACCCATACAAGAGTGTTGGTATAACTATATTCTCATACATTCCCCTCTTTGCTTCCACAGACAAAGTTCTTTGTCTCCACAGACTCCTAAGTACTTCACTCACCCTTTTTTCCTCATCATTTCTGTGATTCACCTCATCTTTCATAGTCCCATTTGCTGGCACGTCCACTCCTAAATATCTGAATACATTCACCTCCTCCATATTCTCTCCCTCCAATCTTATATCCAGTCTTTCGTCACCTAATATTTTTGTTATCATCACCTTACTCTTTCTTATAATCAATTTTAATTTTCTTCTTTTACATACCCTACCAAATTTATCCACCAACCTCTGCAACCTCTCTTCAGAATCTCCCAAAAACACAGTGTCATCAGCAAATATACAACAAGGGAAGGTGGCAGTAGGCCTACTGAAGCAGTGACGTCACAACAGTTGTATGCCATTATACATATAAAGTGTAACACCGAATGTGAAGTGTATTCTGTAATAAGTGAAAAGTGAAATCACTTGAGGAACGCGGGATGCATGAGCATATATGGTTATAAACATCACGGGTGAAGGATTTACAAAAAGTGATAGAAGGCCTATGTACGACGACTACGTCATCAGCATCTGGGAATTTGTCATCACACCGCTGCCAGCGCAAGTATTGCTCACCTGTTGAGGTTGCATGTTGCAAGGTTGAGTCTGGTCCTGCATCACTGTTAGATACTGGTCACTCACTCCTGCAAGCCATTACCAGAATTCGAGTAGAAATAGCATAGAGGAGAGTGCAAGGAGTAAAGCGGTAGTGAGGGATAACGTCACACAATTAAGCTGAGACAAGCTAAAGTTTACAACCTAGCTACTTTCTGAATTTTATAAGTAGAATCGATAAGTGTTACAAGTATTGGTAAGCTTAGAATTACTAGTATCTACCGGTATTTATTAGCAGTATGAATACTTAGAAGTGAGGGCACACACACACACACACACACACACACACACACACACACACACACACACACACACACGAGACGAGGATCAGGCAGGACTATAAAGAGATCTGGACAGGCTACAAGCCTGGTCCAGCAACTGGCTCCTTGAATTTAACCCTGCCAAATGCAAAGTCATGAAGATTGGGGAAGGGCAAAGAAGACCGCAGACACAATATAGTTTAGATGGCCAAAGACTGCAAACCTCACTCAAGGAAAAAGATCTGGGGGTGAGTATAACACCGAGCATATATCCTGAGGCGCACATCAATCAGATAACTGCTGCAGCATACGGGCGCCTGGCAAACCTACGGATAGCGTTCCGATACCTCAGTAAGGATTCGTTTAAGACTCTGTACACCATCTACGTCAGGCCCATACTGGAGTATGCAGCACCAGTTTGGAATCCACACCTAGTCAAGCATGTCAAGAAATTAGAGAAAGTGCAAAGGTTTGCAACAAGACTAGTCCCAGAGCTACGGGGATTGTCCTATGAAGAAAGGTTGAGGGAAATCGGCCTGACGACACTGGAGGCCAGGAGGGTCAGGGGAGACATGATACCGACATATAAAATACTGCGCGGAATAGACGAAGTGGACAAAGACAGGATGTTCCAGAGATGGGACACAGACACAAGAGGTCACAATTGGAAGTTGAAGACTCAGATGAATCAAAGGGATGTTAGGAAGTATTTCTTCAGTCATAGAGTAGTCAGGCCATGGAATAGTCTAGAAAGTGATGTGGTGGAGGCAGGAACCATACATAGTTTTAAGGCGAGGTATGATAGAGCTCATGGGGCAGGGAGAGAGAGGACCTAGTAGCAATCAGCGAAGAGGCGGGGCCAGGAGCTGTGACTCGACCCCTGCAACCACAAATAGGTGAGTACAAATAGGTGAGTACACACACACACCCACACACACACACACACACACACACACACACACACATACACACATACACACATACACACATATATACACACACATACACACACACACACACATATACACACACACACACATACACACATACACGCACACACACACACACATATACACACACACACACACACGACACACACACACACACATACACAGGATTTCACACCGTCCTGTGAACTGGCCATCTGAACCTCGCTCCTCTCTCTCTCCCTCTCTTCCTATCCTAATCTCTCTCTCTAGCTATCTCACTCTCTACCTATATATCTCTCTCTACCTATCTCTCTCTCTTCCCTCTCTACCCTCTAACATCTCTTCCCTTTAACACCTCCCCCCCTCTAACATCTCTCCCCCTCTAACATCTCTCCCCACAGATTATCTCTCCCCTCTCCCTATTCCCATCTCTCTCCCCTCCTCCCCTCTCTCTCCCCCTAGCCTCTCTTTCCCCTCTCGCTCTTCCATCTCCCACCTCATTCCCCCTTCTCCCCCTCTGTCTCCCCCTCTCTTTGCCTTCTCTCTCTCTCTTTCTCTCTCTCTCTCTCTCTCTCTCTCTTCCATCTCTTCCCCATTTTTCCCTTCTCACTCTCCCCCCTTCTCCCCTTCCCTTCTCTCTCTTTCCCCCTCTCACACTCTCCCCCTTTCCCTTCTCACTCTTCCCCTCTCTCTCTCCTTCTACCTTTCCCTTCTCTCTTCTCTCACAAAAAAAAATGGTGGGGACTCGCAGGAACCAAGGATTAGATGAGAGTGGTTCTGGTAGGGAGGAGTGGATGGAGGAGCAGTGGAAAAGGATGGAACAAGAGTGGGAGAGAAAATTAGGAGAGCTTTCTGAAAAAATGGAGAAAGAGCTCTCTGTGAAATTGGAAAAGAGGTTGGAGAAGGAGACAAAGAATTGGGAGGCACAAGTCGAAACTGCAGTAGCCAAGATAAGGGTTCTAGAAGTTGAGATAAATAGGCTGAAGCGAGTTACAGGTGCAGTGACCAGAGAAGACACAGCATATGAAGCTGCGAGGCCGAACAGGAAGGAATAATGAATTATGCTAAGGTCATATCAACCTTCCAAAAAGAGCCAAGGAGTGAAAGGGAAGAACAGCTGGTTGCAGACGGAGAGGGTGATAGGTCGAATGCTGAGGCACAATCATGCTATCAAGAGCCACTGGAAAAATCAAGGGAGAAACTGACCACATACAGGCAGGATCCAGAGTCACAGAGGGTGAGGCAATGGGAGGAGGAAAGGGCAAAATCAGTGTTTATCCATGGGCTTCAGGAGAGAGAGGAAAGGACACACACTGAAAGGCAGCAGAAAGAAAGTAAGGAGATTGAGAAAATCATCACGGAAATAGGTGAAGAGATGGACGAGATTGTAAATTTTCAGAGAATAGGGGGGTACTCGAAGGGGAGAAACCGACCAATCAAGCTGATTCTCAGGACGGAAACAGTGCGGAACAGGATCCTCCAAGAGAAACCACGATTGAAATACTCGGAAGAGTACAAGAGGGTGTTCCTAGACAGAGACAGAACACAATCAGAACGACAGCAGCTGAGGGAGAGGACAAAAAAGCGAAAGGAGCTAGGAAAAGAGACAAGGATGGAACCAGCAGAGGTCAGTCAGAGCAGAACAGAACAGCAAGGGCAAGCACACACACAACTATTCTCAGAACCATACAACCTATCACACCATCCCTACACACACTACAATACATACCCACAGCCTCCACCCAACACCGAGCTATAGAATCCCACAGTATGCCACCAGGTCTCCCACCCTCACAGGCCCCACAAACCACAGTGTTGGAAAGGAAAGTGAAGGTATGGTACACAAACGCTGATGGTATAACAAATAAGTGGGAGGAGTGGCATGAAAGAGTCAAAGAGGCATCACCGGACATCAT
The DNA here is from genome assembly GCF_038502225.1 of Cherax quadricarinatus. Classification (NCBI taxonomy): domain Eukaryota; kingdom Metazoa; phylum Arthropoda; class Malacostraca; order Decapoda; family Parastacidae; genus Cherax; species Cherax quadricarinatus. The sequence goes on along the minus strand of NC_091334.1, from coordinate 4,292,574 downwards.
AGCTCTCACAGAAACCAAGCTTACAGGTATGATAACAGATGCCATCTTTCTAATGGGATACCAAATCCTGAGGAAAGACAGAGGAAACAGGGGGGGTGGAGGAGTGGCATTGCTGATCAAAAATCGCTGGAATTTTGATGAGCTGGAGAGAGAAGACAGCGGAGAAGAAAGTGATTACATAGCGGGAACGCTTCACTCAGGAGGTCCCAAGGTGGTAATAGCAGTGATGTATAACCCACCACAGAACAGCGATGGTTGACACACTGGCTAGAGTGGCCAGAAGAGCTCATGCATGCAGGGCAAAGCTCCTTATCATGGGTGACTTTAACCACAAGGAGATCGATTGGGAGAACTTGGACCCGCATGGGGGCCAAGATACATGGAGGGCTAAGATGATGGAGGTGGTACTGGAAAACTTCATGTACCAACACGTAAGGGACACTACAAGAGAGAGAGAGGAGAGGATGAACCAGCAAGGCTAGACTTAGTATTCACCTTGAGTAGTGCAGATATCGAGGACATCACATATGAAAGACCCCTTGGGGCCACTGACCATGTGGTTTTAAGCTTCGAATGCACAGTAGAGCTACAAGTGGAGGGAGAAGCAGGAAGGCCAGGACGAATGAAGCCAAACTACAAGAAAGGGGACTACACAGGAATGAGGAACTTCCTGAACGGGGTTCAGTGGGACAGAGAACTGGCAGGGAAGCCAGTTAATGAGATGATGGAATATGTAGCAACAAAATGCAAGGAGGCTGAGGAGAGGTTTGTACCCAAGGGTAACAGGAATAATGAAAAAGCGAGGATGAGCCCATGGTTTACCCAAAGGTGCAGGGAGGCAAAAACCAAGTGTGCTAGGGAATGGAAGAAATATAGAAGGCAAAGGACCCAGGAGAATAAGGAGAGCAGTCGTAGAGCCAGAAACGAATATGCACAGATAAGAAGGGAGACCCAAAGACAATATGAAAATGACATAGCAGCGAAAGCCAAATCTGACCCGAAACTGTTGTACAGCCACATCAGGAGGAAAACAACAGTCAAGGACCAGGTAATCAGGCTAAGGAAGGAAGGAGGAGAGACAACAAGAAATGACCGTGAAGTATGTGAGGAACTCAACAAGAGATTCAAAGAAGTGTTCACAGAGGAGACTGAAGGGGCTCCAGAAAGACGGAGAGGTGGGGCACACCACCAAGTGCTGGACACAGTGCACACAACCGAGGAAGAAGTGAAGAGGCTTCTGAGTGAGCTAGATACCTCAAAGGCAATGGGGCAAGATAACATCTCCCCATGGGTATTGAGAGAGGGAGCAGAGGCGCTATGTGTACCCCTAACAACAATATTCAATACATCTATCGAAACAGGGAGATTGCCTGAGGCATGGAAGACAGCAAATGTAGTCCCAATCTTTAAAAAAGGAGACAGACATGAAGCATTAAACTACAGACCAGTGTCACTGACATGTATAGTATGCAAAATCATGAAGATAATCAGGAGAAGAGTGGTGGAACACCTAGAAAGGAATGATCTCATCAACAGCAGCCAACATGGTTTCAGGGACGGGAAATCCTGTGTCACAAACCTACTGGAGTTCTATGACATGGTGACAGCAGTAAGACAAGAGAGGGAGAGGTGGGTGGATTGCATATTCTTGGACTGCAAGAAGGCGTTTGACACAGTTCCACACAAGAGATTGGTGCAAAAACTGGAGGACCAAGCAGGGATAACAGGGAAGGCACTACAATGGATCAGGGAATACTTGTCAGGAAGACAGCAGCGAGTCATGGTACGTGGCGAGGTGTCAGAGTGGGCACCTGTGACCAGCGGGGTCCCACAGGGGTCAGTCCTAGGACCAGTGCTGTTTCTGGTATTTGTTAACGACATGACGGAAGGAATAGACTCTGAGGTGTCCCTGTTTGCAGATGACGTGAAGTTGATGAGAAGAATTCACTCGATCGAAGACCAGGCAGAACTACAAAGGGATCTGGACAGGCTGCAGACCTGGTCCAGCAACTGGCTCCTGGAGTTCAATCCCACCAAGTGCAAAGTCATGAAGATTGGGGAAGGGCAAAGAAGACCGCAGACGGAGTACAGTCTAGGGGACCAGAGACTACAAACCTCACTCATGGAAAAAGATCTAGGGGTGAGTATAACACCAGGCACATCTCCTGAAGCGCACATCAATCAAATAACTGCTGCAGCATATGGGCGCCTAGCAAACCTCAGAACAGCATTCCGACATCTTAATAAGGAATCGTTCAGGACCCTGTACACCGTGTACGTTAGGCCCATATTGGAGTATGCGGCAGCAGTTTGGAACCCAAGCACGTAAAGAAACTAGAGAAAGTGCAAAGGTTTGCAACAAGACTAGTCCCAGAGCTAAGAGGTATGTCCTACGAGGAGAGGTTAAGGGAAATCAACCTGACGACACTGGAGGACAGGAGAGATAGGGGGGACATGATAACGACATACAAAATACTGAGAGGAATTGACAAGGTGGACAAAGACAGGATGTTCCAGAGATTGGACACAGTAACAAGGGGACACAGTTGGAAGTTGAAGACACAGATGAATCACAGGGATGTTAGGAAGTATTTCTTCAGCCACAGAGTAGTCAGTAAGTGGAATAGTTTGGGAAGCGATGTAGTGGAGGCAGGATCCATACATAGCTTTAAGCAGAGGTATGATAAAGCTCACGGTTCAGGGTCACCTAGTAGCGATCAGTGAAGAGGCGGGGCCAGGAGCTCGGACTCGAGCCCCGCAACCTCAACTAGGTGAGTACAACTAGGTGAGTACACACACACATACACACACACACACACACACACACACACACACACACACAGTGGGAGGAGGAAAGGGCGAGGTCAGTTTTTGTGTACGGGCTCCAAGAAGCCAAGGGGGACAACTTTGAAGAAATAAAACAGGAGAAGAAAAAAATGATTGAAGGCATCATGAAAACAATAGGTGAGGGCGATATGACCCAGGTGACAAATTTTCAGAGAACTGGGTGGTTTGCGAGTGGAAGGATACGGCCTGTCAGAGTAACTTTCAAGGAAGAATCAGTTCGAACCAGGATTCTGCAAGAGAAAGCAAGACTGAGGGACAAACAGGGGTACCAGAGAGTATACCTCGACCGCGACAGAACACAAGAAGAAAGGACTACACTGAAAGAGAGGGTACAGAGACGCAAGGAGGAACGAGAGGCAATGACGAAAATGAGCAGGACCCAGACACAGGAGGAAGGGAGAACACACCCCACAGAACCTCCCACCAAAAGACTCCAACCGCGACATTCCCAACGCAACTGAGCAACCTATACTACAACCCACTCACTGTTCCCTCTGCCACCAACCCCCATATCAAAAACCTCACCCCAACAGCTGTCCCTTATGAGCATTCTGACCCCACCCCCATCATCACAAACCCCACCAACACCACAGCCCCATATAGGCCCCCACCAAGGCTCTCGCTCCCCCAACCCCAATATTCTTGCATGACCACAATGATAGAAAAGAAACTGAAAGTTTGGTACACAAACGTGGATGGAATAATGAATAAACATGAGGACTGGAACGAAAGAATCAGCGAAAAATCCCCAGACATCATAGCAGTCACAGAAACAAAACTCGCTGAGACAATAACAGACACAATCTTCCCAACGGGATATCAGATCCTGAGGAAAGATAGAAGGAGTAGAGGGGGAGGAGGGGTTGCACTGCTCATAAAACACCGATGGCGATTTGAGGAAATGGAAGGCATGGACATGATTGGAGAAAGAGACTACATTGTAGGTACAATTCAGTCCGGAGAACATAAAGTAGTCATTGGAGTGATGTATAACCCCACCACAGAACTGCAGGAGGCCAAGAGAGAAGTACGAAGAAAACAACAGGGTGATGGTGGACACACTGGCCGAGGTGGCAAGAAGAGCTCACTCGAGCAGAGCAAAGTTACTGGTAATGGGCGATTTCAACCACAGGGAGATCGACTGGGAAAACCTGGAGCCACATGTGGGTCCCGAAACATGGAGAGCCAAGATGATGGATGTGGTACTTGAAAACCTCATGCATCAACATGTCAGGGACACAACCAGAGAGAGAGGGGAGGATGAGCCAGCAAGACTGGATCTTGTGTTCACCCTGAGCAGTTCAGACATTGAAGACATCACTTACGAGAGGCCCCTTGGAGCTAGCGATCACGTGGTTCTGAGTTTTGATTATATAGTAGAGTTACAAGTGGAGAAGGTAACAGGAACTGAAGGGGACAGGCCAAACTATAAAAGGGGGGACTACACAGGTATGAGAAACTTCCTGCAGGAGGTTCAGTGGGACAGAGAAATGGTAGGAAAATCAGTAAACGACATGATGGAATATGTGGCAACAAAGTGCAAGGAGGCCGAGGAAAGTTTTGTTCCCAAGGGAAACAGAAATAATAGGAAGACCAAAACGAGTCCTTGGTTTACCCGAAAGTGTAGGGAGGCAAAAACTAAGTGCAACAGAGAATGGAAAAGGTACAGGAGGCATAGGACCCAGGAAAACAAGGAGATTAGTAGAAGAGCCAGAAACGAGTATGCACAGATAAGGAGGGAGGCCCAGCGACAGTATGAAAACGACATAGCATCGAAAGTCAAATCTGACCCGAAACTGCTGTATAGCCACATTAGGAGGAAGACAACAGTCAAGGACCAGTTGATAAGGCTGAGGAAAGAAGGTGGAGAACTCACAAGAAATGATCAAGAGGTATGTGAGGAGCTCAACACGAGATTTAAGGAAGTATTTACAGTAGAGACAGGAAGGACTCTGGGGGGACAGACCAGATGGGGACACCAGCAAGGAATACACCAACAAGTGTTGGACGACATACATACAGATGAGGAGGTGGTGAAGAAACTGCTAAGGGACATCAATACCTCAAAGGCAATGGGACCGGACATCTCCCCGTGGGTCCTTAGAGAGGGAGCAGATATGTTGTGCGTGCCACTTACCACAATCTTCAACACGTCCCTGGAAACTGGGCAACTACCTGAGGTATGGAAGACGGCAAATGTAGTTCCCATTTTTAAAAAAGGAGACAGAAAAGAGGCACTAAACTATAGACCTGTGTCATTGACGTGTATAGTATGCAAAATTATGGAGAAGATTATCAGGAGGAGAGTGGTCGAACACCTGGAACTGAACAAGAGTATAAATGCCAACCAGCACGGATTCACGGAAGGTAAATCCTGTGTCACAAACCTTCTGGAGTTTTATGATAAAATAACAGAAGACACGAGAGAGAGGGGTGGGTTGATTGCATCTTCTTGGACTGCAAGAAGGCCTTTGACACAGTTCCTCACAAGAGATTAGTGCAGAAGCTAGAGCATCAGGCGCATATAACAGGAAGGGCACTGCAATGGATCAGAGAATACCTGACAGGGAGGCAACAACGAGTCATGGTACGTAATGATGTATCACAGTGGGCACCTGTGACGAGCGGGGTCCCACAGGGGTCGGTCCTAGGACCAGTGCTATTTTTGGTATATGTGAACGACATGATGGAAGGGTTAGACTCAGAAGTGTCCCTGTTTGCAGATGATGTGAAGTTAATGAGGAGAATTAAATCTGATGAGGACCAGGCAGGACTTCAAAGAGACCTGGACAGACTGGACACCTGGTCCAGCAAATGGCTTCTCGAATTTAATCTTGCCAAATGCAAAGTCATGAAGATAGGGGAAGGGCACAGAAGACCACAGACAGAGTATAGGCTAGGTGGCCAAAGACTGCAAACCTCACTCAAGGAGAAAGATCTTGGGGTGAGTATAACACCGAGCATGTCTCCGGAAGCACACATCAATCAGATAACTGCTGCAGCATATGGGCGCCTGGCAAACCTGAGAACAGCATTCCGACACCTTAGTAAGGAATCGTTCAAGACACTGTACACCGTGTATGTCAGGCCCATACTGGAGTATGCAGCACCTGTTTGGAACCCGCACTTGATAAAGCACGTCAAGAAACTAGAGAAAGTACAAAGGTTTTCCACAAGGTTAGTTCCAGAGCTAAGGGGAATGTCCTATGAAGAAAGATTAAGGGAAATCGGCCTGACGACACTGGAGGACAGGAGGGTCAGGGGAGACATGATAACGACATATAAAATACTGCGTGGAATAGACAAGGTGGACAAAGACAGGATGTTCCAGGGAGGGGACACAGAAACAAGAGGCCACAATTGGAAGTTGAAGACACAAATGAGTCAGAGATATTAGGAAGTATTTCTTCAGTCATAGAGTTGTAAGGCAGTGGAATAGCCTAGAAAATGACGTAGTGGAGGCAGGAACCATACACAGTTTTAAGACGAGGTTTGATAAAGCTCATGGAGCGGGGAGAGAGAGGGCCCAGTAGCAACCGGTGAAGAGGCAGGGCCAGGAGCTAAGACTCGACCCCTGCAACCACAAATAGGTGAGTACACATACAGACGTGGGTGCACAAGGCTCCGAGAACCTTAGTGTTTTTAAGGCGTGCAGTCACCGCTAGCAGTAATCAGTGGTAGTGAGAACGTCGGTGAACAATCCTACGAGTGATAACTAAAGTTTAGTTAAAAAATGTCGAGAGGATGCCTGAAATCATTAATATTTCAAAGTGCTAAATCGTTGGGGGTCTACTAGGCACTGTTGCCACACAGATTCAAACATACAAAGATCAAAGTGAGTGTGGAAGCGGGTGTTCAAGAATTACCAGCGTTTGGTTAACAAGTGAAATGTGGGGCACCATACAGTGAGAGTGAAAAAGTTAATAAGCAAAAGGAGAAAGGAAAAATAAAATATACAACAAGGGAAGGTGGCAGTAGTAGGCCTGCTGAAGCAGTGACGTCACAACAGTTGTATGCCATTATACATATAAAGTGCAACACCGAATGTGAAGTGTATTCTGTCGTAAGTGAAAAGTGAAATCACTTGAGGAACGCGGGATGCATGAGCATATATGGTTATAAACATCATGGGTGAAGGATTTACAAAATAGTGATAGAAAGCCTATGTACAACGACTATGTCATCAGCATCTGGGAATTTTTCATCACACCGCTGCCAGCGCAAGTATTGCTCACCTGTTGAGGTTGCATGTTGCAGGGCTCTAAGTTCTGGTCTTGCATCACTGTTAGATACTGGTCACTCACTCCTGCAAGCTATTACCAGAATTAGAGTAGAAATAGCATAGACAAGAGTGCAAAGAGTAAAGCTGTAGCGAGGGATAACGTCAGACACTTAAGCCGAGACAAGCTAAATTTTACAACCTAGCTACTTTCTGTATTTTATAAGTAGAATCGATAAGTGTTAGAAGTATTGGTAAGCTTAGAATTACTGGTATTTACCGGTATTTATTAGCAGTATGAATACTTAGAAGTGGGGGCACACATACACACACACACACACATATACACACACACACAAGCACTTGTAAGCTGTAGTACACATGCAAACACACACACACACACACACACACACACACACACACACACACACACACACACACACACACAGGATTTCACACCTTCCTGTGAATTGACCATCTAAACCTCACTCCTCTCTCTCTCTCCCTCTCTCACTACCTGTCTCCCTCTCTACCTATCTCTCTACCTATCTCTCTCTACCTATCTCACTCTTTACTTTTATCTCTCTCTCTCCACCTATCACTCTCTTCCTATCTCTCTCTCTCTCCCCTCTCCCATCTCCCCCATCTCTCCCCTCTAACATCTCTAACCCCCCCCTCTAACATCTCTCCCCTCTCATTATCTCTCCCCTCTCTTCCCATCTCTCTCCCCTCCTCAACTCTCTCTCTCCCTATCCTCTCTCTCTTCCATCTCCCCCCTCTTTCCCCCTTCTCCCCCTCTCTCTCCCTCTCTCTCTCTTTGCCCTCTCTCTCTCTTCCCCCCCTTTTCCCTTCTCACTCTCCCCCTCTCTCCTTCGACCTGTCCCTTCTCTCCCTTTCTCTCTCTCTCTCTTCCCCATTTTCCCTTCTCACTCTCCCCCTCTCCTACCCTTCCCTTCTCTCTCTTTCCCCTTCTCTCTCTCTCTCCCCCCTTTCACTTCTTACTCTCCCACTCTCTTCTTCTACCTTTCCCTTCTCTCTCTCTCTCACTAAAAAAAACAAAAAAACAAATAAAAAAAAAAATGGTGGGGACTCGCAGGAACCAGGGATCAGATGAGAATGGTTCTGGTAGGGAGGAGTGGATGGAGGAGCAGTGGAAAAGGATGGAACAAGAGTGGGAGATAAAATTAGGAGAGCTTTCTGATAAAATGGAGAAAGACCTCTCTGTGAAATTGGAAAAGAGGTTGGAGAAGGAGACAAAGAATTGGGAGGCACAAGTCGAAAATGCAGTAGCCAGGATAAGGGTTCTAGAAGTTGAGATAAATAGGCTGAAGCGAGTTACAGGGGCAGTGACCAGAGAAGACACAGCATATGAAGCTGAGAGGCCGAACGGGAAGGAAGGAGATATGAATTATGCTAAGGTCATATCAGCCTGCCAAGAAGGTCCAAGGAGTGAAAGGGAAGAACAGCTGGGTGCAGATGGAGAGGGTGATAGGTCGAATGCTGAGGCACAACCATGCTATCAAGAGCCACTGGAAAAATCAAGGGGGAGAAACCGAACGATTAAGCTGATTCTCAGGATGGAAACAGTGCAGAACAGGATCCTCCAAGAGAAACCACTGTTGAAATACTTGGAAGAGTACAAGAGGGTGTTCCTAGACAGAGAAAGAACAAAAGCAGAACGACAGCAGCTGAGGGAGAGGCAAAAAAGCGAAAGGAGCTAGGAAAAGAGACAAGGATGGAACCAGCAGAGGTCAGTCAGAGCAGAACAGAGCAGCAAGGGCAAGCACACTCACAACTATCCTCAGAACCCCACAACCTATCACACCATCCCAACACACACTACAATCCATACCCATAGCTTCCACCAAACACCGAGCTATAGAATCCCAGAGTATGCTACCAGGTCTCCCACCCTCAGAGGCCCCCCAAACCACAGTGTTGGAAAGGAAACTGAAGGTATGGTACATAAACGTTGATGGAATAACAAATAAGTGGGAGGAGTGGCACGAAAGAGTCAAAGAGGCATCACCGGACATCATAGCTCTCACAGAAACCAAGCTTACAGGTATGATAACAGATGCCATCTTTCCAATGGGATACCAGATCCTGAGGAAAGACAGAGGGAACAGGGGGGTGGAGGAGTGGCATTGCTGATCAAAAACCGATGGAATTTTGATGAGCTGGAGAGAGGAGACAGCGGAGAAGAAAGTGATTACATAGCAGGAACATTTCACTCTGGAGGTCCCAAGGTGGTAATAGCAGTGAGGTATAACCCACCACAGAACAGCAGGAGGCCAAGGCAAGAGTACGACGAGAGCAATAGAGCGATGGTTGACACACTTGCTGCAGTGGCCAGAAGAGCTCATGCATGCAGGGCAAAGCTCCTGATCATGGGTGACTTTAACCACAAGGAGATCGATTGGGAGAACTTGGAGCCACATGGGGGCCAAGATACATGGAGGGCTTAGATGATGGAGGTGGCACTGGAAAACTTCATGTACCAACACGTAAGGGACACTACAAGAGAGAGGAGAGGATGAACCAGCAAGACTGAACTTAGTATTCACCTTGAGTAGTGCAGATATCGAGGACATCACATATGAAAGGCCCCTTGGGTCCAGCGATCATGTGGTTTTAAGTTTCGAATACACAGAGTTACAAGTGGAAGGAGAAGCAGGAAGGCCAGGACGAATGAAGCCAAACTACAAGAAAGGGGACTATACACAGCAATGAGGAACTTCCTGAACGGGGTTCAGTGGGACAGAGAACTGGCAGGGAAGCCAGTTATTGAGATGATGGAATATGTAGCAACAATATGCAAGGAGGCTGAGGAGAGGTTTGTACCCAAGGGTAACAGGAATAATGAAAAAGCCAGGATGAGCCCTTGGTTCACCCAAAGGTGCAAGGAGGCAAAAACCAAGTGTGCTAGGGAATGGAAGAAATATAGAAGGCAAAGGACCCAGGAGAATAAGGAGAGCAGTCGTAGAGCCAGAAACGAATATGCACAGATAAGAAGGGAGGCCCAAAGACAATATGAAAACGACATAGCAGCGAAAGCCAAATCTGACCCAAAACTGTTATACAGCCACATCAGGAGGAAGACAACAGTCAAGGACCAGGTAATCAGGCTAAGGAAGGAAGGAGGAGAGAACAAAAAATGACCGTGAAGTATGTGAGGAACTCAACAAGAGATTCAAAGTGTTCACAGAGGAGACAGAAGGGGCTCCAGAAAGACGGAGAGGTGGGGCACACCACCAAGTGCTGGACACAGTACACACAACCGAGGAAGAAGTGAAGAGGCTTCTGAGTGAGCTAGATACCTCAAAGGCAATGGGGCCAGATAACATCTCTCCATGGATCCTGAGAGAGGGAGCAGAGGCGCTATGTGTACCCCTAACAACCATATTCAATACATCTATCGAAACAGGGAGATTGCCTGAGGCATGGAAGACAGCAAATGTACTCCCAATCTTAAAAACAGTAGACAGACATGAAGCACTAAACTACAGACCAGTGTCACTGACATGTACAGTATGCAAAATCATGGAGAAGATTATCAGGAGAAGAGTGGTGGAACACCTAGAAAGGAATGATCTCATCAACAGCAGCCAACATGGCTTCAGGGACGGGAAATCCTGTCACAAACCTACTGGAGTTCTATGACATTGTGACAGCAGTAAGACAAGAGGGGTGGGTGCATTGCATATTCTTGGACTGCAAGAAGGCGTTTGACACAGTTCCACACAAGAGATTGGTGCAAAAACTGGAGGACCAAGCAGGGATAACAGGGAAGGCACTACAATGGATCAGGGAATACTTGTCAAGAAGACAGCAGCGAGTCATGGTACGTGGCGAGGTGTCAGAGTGGGCACCTGTGACCAGCGGGGTCCCACAGGGGTCAGTCCTAGGACCAGTGCTGTTTCTGGTACTTGTGAACGACATGACGGAAGGAATAGACTCTGAGGTGTCCCTGTTTGCAGATGACGTGAAGCTGATGAGAAGAATTCACTCGATCGAAGACCAGGCAGAACTACAAAGGGATCTGGACAGGCTGCAGACCTGGTTCAGCAATTGGCTCCTGGAGTTCAATCCCACCAAGTGCAAAGTCATGAAGATTGGGGAAGGGCAAAGAAGACCGCAGACGGAGTACAGTCTAGGGGACCAGAGACACAAACCTCACTCAAGGAAAAAGATCTTGGGGTGAGTATGACACCAGGCACATCTCCTGAAGCACACATCAGTCAAATAACTGCTGCTGCATATGGGCGCCTAGCAAACCTCAGAACAGCATTCCAACATCTTAATAAGGAATCGTTCAGGACCCTGTACACCGTGTACGTTAGGCCCATATTGGAGTATGCAGCACCAGTTTGGAACCCACACCTAGCCAAGCACGTAAAGAAACTAGAGAAAGTGCAAAGGTTTGCAACAAGACTATTCTCAGAGCTAAGAGGTATGCTCTACGAGGAGAGGTTAAGGGAAATCAACCTGACGACACTGGAGGACAGGAGAGATAGGGGGGACATGATAACGACATACAAAATACTGAGAGGAATTGACAAGGTGGACAAAGACAGGATGTTCCAGAGACTGGACACAGCAACACGGGGACACAGTTGGAAGTTGAAGACACAGATGAATCACAGGGATGTTAGGAAGTATTTCTTCAGCCACAGGGTAGTCAGGAAGTGGAATAGTTTGGGAAGCGATGTAGTGGAAGCAGGATCCATACATAGCTTTAAGCAGAGGTATGATAAAGCTCACGGTTCAGGGAGAGTGACCTAGTAGCGATCAGTGAAGAGGCGGGGTCAGGAGCTCGGACTCGACACCTGCAACCTCAAATAGGTGAGTACAACTAGGTGAGTACACACGCACACACACACGCACGCACACACACACACACACACACACACACACACACACGACCTCTATGTTTGTAATACAAATATTATAAATCACAATCGGACGTTAGCACTCGCATGCATGTTAATAAGTGAGGTTAATTACCTCGTTTGGAAAGAAGGTAATTAACGTCCAAAATATAATTTATTGAATATATATATATATATATATATATATATATATATATATATATATATATATATATATATATATATATATATATATATATATATATATATATATATTATACAGTGGTCCCTCGTTGTTCGTAATTAATCCGTTCATGGAGCCGTTACTATAAACGAAATTTACGATTTACGAATCAGTTTTCCCCATAAGAAATAATGTAAATACAATTAATCCGTTCCTGACACCCAGAAGTATTAAAACAAAAAATTTTTTTACATGAAATATAGATGTAGTACATAAACAATACAATGGGAAATGATGAATGAAACATTAACAGCATAACACTTACCTTTATTGGAGATTCTTCTTAGTGTATGGGAGACTGGAGGAGGAGAGAGATTGGATTGTTTACAGTTTGGAAGGGGAATCCCCTTCCATCAACACCTCAGGTACCATTTGCTTTTCTGGGGTTGCTTCTCTTCTCTGTTTCTTAATGCCACTAGGACCACCTTGAGAGTCACTGGAGTCCTGTCTCAAAATAACTGTGGAGAGAGCTCTGTTTCTGGCGTCTCTTTAACACTTCCCTAAAATGGCCCAAGACTTTGTCACTGTACATGTTGCCAACCTGGCTTGCAACAACCTTGTTAGGGTGATGTTTCTCCATAAAGCTTTCCATCTTACCCCACATAGTAAAAATCTCTTTAATTTCTGAAGAAGGCACCTTCTTCCATCTCTCTTCCTCCTCCTCTGCAGCAAGATTCTGAGCTGCGATGTGTTGCTCTTCCTGCTGAAGCTCTTGCAGCTCCTCAGTGGTGAGCTCTTCATTGTGGTCTTCCACCAATTCTTCCACATCCTCCAAACTCACATCCAACCCCATGGAACTCCCCAGTGCCACAATTGATTTTACAACAGACATAGGCTCATTAGGGCCACTCCCAACTTCTTCAAAATCCCTCTTGTCGACACAATCTGGCCACAATTTTCTCCAGGCAGAGTTCAAAGTCCTGGTAGTCACTCCCTCCCAAGCCATACCTATAAGGGTTATGCAGTGGAGGATACTGAAGTGTTCTCTCCAAAATTCCCTTAGGGTCAAGTGAGTGTCTGTGGTCACAGTCAAGCACCTGTGAAACATTGCTTTTGTGTAGAGTTTTTTAAAGTTTGCAATAACCTGCTGGTCCATGGGTTGGAGGAGAGGAGTGGTATTCGGGGGCAAGAACTTTACTGTGATGAACCCAAACTCCTCGAAAATTAGGTCATCCAAGTTTGGAGGATGAGCAGGTGCATTGTCCATTACTAGCAGGCACTTGAGATCCAATTTCTTTTCCAGGAGATACTCCTTCACACTAGGGCCAAACACTTCATTGAACCACTCGACGAAAATTTCCCTCGTGACCCATGCCTTACTATTAGATTTCCAAAACACACACAATTTACTCTTCATAACATTGTTTTTCCTGAACACTCTGGGATTTTCAGAATGGTACACTAGTAATGGCTTCACTTTGAAATCCCCACTAGCATTAGCACAGAACATTAGCGTCAGCCTGTCTTTCATAGGCTGGTGTCCTGGCATTGCCTTTTCTTCTTGTGTAATGAAGGTCCTCTTTGGCATTTTCTTCCAAAAGAGGCCTGTTTCGTCACAATTGAACACTTGTTCAGGTTTCAGTTCTTCAGTCTCTATGTACTCCTGGAATTCATGCACATATTTTTCAGCCGCCTTGTGGTCCGAACTGGCAGCCTCACCATGCCTTACCACACTATGTATGCCAGTACGGTTCTTAAATCTCTCAAACCAGCCTTTGCTGGCCTTAAATTCACTCACTTCACCACTATTTGCAGGCAATTTCTTTACCAAATCTTCATGCAACTGCCTAGCCTTTTCACAAATAAACGAAGTCATAAGAGTATCTCCTGCTAATTGTTTCTCATTTATCCATACCAATAATAACTTCTCAACCTCTTCCAGTACTGGTGATCTCATTTTTGTCAGCATAGTTACTCCCTTTGCAACAGCAGCATCCTTTATTTCATTTTTCTTGGCCACTATGGAACATAAGGTTGTGTAGGGTTTCTTATACATCCTGGACAGTTTGGCCACACTTGTACCACTTTCATATTGTTCAATGATGGTTTTCTTAAATTCAATCGTATTTCTCACCTTCTTTACCACAGGCTTGGCACTAGGAGCTTTCTTTGGAGCCATGGTAGCTTATTTAGTACTTGCAAGCACTAAAATAAATGGAATATTATGAAATATTTCGCTGGAGCACGTGAGGGGACCTTCGCTCACTGGTAAACAATGCCAGACTGGCTGCCGCCCCGGCTCACACCGTGGGTACGCGTCCCGGACGAACTACGACTCGCGAGTCAACCTATGAAAAGCGAGTCCATGTTTATACGAAAATACCTCTATGATTGGCGAATTTTACGATTGCCGGGAACTACGAAAAGCTGGGGACCACTGTATGTATATATATAATTATATATATATATATATATATATATACGTATATATATATATTTTTTTTTATCACACTGGACGATTCCCACCAAGGCAGGGTGGCCACCAAGGCAGGATGGCCACCAAGGCAGGATGGCCACCAAGGCAGGATGGCCACCAAAGCAGGATGGCCACCAAAGCAGGATGGCCACCAAGGCAGGGTAGCCACCAAGGCAGGGTGGCCACCAAGGCAGGGTGGCCACCAAAGCAGGGTGGCCCGAAAAAGAAAAATTTTCACCATCATTCACTCCATCACTGTCTTGCCAGAAGGGTGCTTTACACTACAGTTTTTAAACTGCAACATTAACACCCCTCCTTCAGAGTGCAGGCACTGTACTTCCCAACTCCAGGACTCAAGTCCGGCCTACCGGTTTCCCTGAATCCCTTCATAAATGTTACTTTGCTCACACTCCAACAGCACGTCAAGTATTAAAAACCATTTGTCTCCATTCACTCCTATCAAACACGCTCACGCATGCCTGCTGGAAGTCCAAGCCCCTCGCACACAAAACCTCCTTTACTCCCTCCCTCCAACCTTTCCTAGGCCGACCCCTACCCCACCTTCCTTCCACTACAGACTGATGCACTCTTGAAGTCACTCAGTTTCGCTCCATTCTCTCTACATGTCCGAACCACCTTAACCCTTCCTCAGCCCTCTGGACAACAGTTTTGGTAATCCCGCACCTCCTCCTAACTTCCAAACTACGAATTCTCTGCATTATATTCACACCACACATTGCCCTCAGACTTGACATCTCCACTGCCTCCAGCCTCCTCCTCGCTGCAACATTCATCACCCATGCTTCACACCCATATAAGAGTGTTGGTAAAACTGTACTCTCATACATTCCCCTCTTTGCCTCCAAGGGCAAAGTTCTTTGTCTCCACAGACTCCTAAGTGCACCACTCACCCTTTTCCCCTCATCAATTCTATGATTCACCTCATCTTTCATAGACCCATCTGCTGACACGTCCACTCCCAAATATCTGAATGCATTCACCTCCTCCACTCTCTCTCCCTCCAATCTGATATCCAATCTTTCATCACCTAATCTTTTTGTTATCCTCATAACCTTACTCTTTCCTGTATTCACTTTTAATTTTCTTCTTTTGCACACCCTACCAAATTCATCCACCAACCTCTGCAACTTCTCTTCAGAATCACCCAAGAGCACAGTGTCATCAGCAAAGAGCAACTGTGACAACTCCCACTTTATGTGTGATTTTTTATCTTTTAACTCCACGCCTCTTGCCAAGACCCTCGCATTTACTTCTCTTACAACCCCATCTATAAATATATATATATATATATATATATATATATATATATATATCTATATATATATATATATATATATATATATATATATATTATATATATAAGCGCTAGTCTCCTTGCTTCTTCTTCAGAATCTCCACGACTACGGTGCTCTTCGCACCAACTCCAAGGTTGAGGGACTGATTACCTCATCTTCTGTACATTGTTCTACTGTCTTCAAGTTATGTCCTGGAATTTGAATTGATAAAGCCACTGGATGGCGAAACGTCTACAATAAAGATACCTAGATGTTGCACATGTGTCTTAAGTTCATCTTGTCGGTATTGTATACCATTCTTGTACAAGACGCTATTTGTTGGGACAATGACTGATGCTCCTGGTAGTTTGGATCTCACTGCGTCAATCACTTACTGATTGACTGAGATGATTTCACATTTGGATGGATTCAGGATGAGACCCATTTCCTGCCCCCGTGTCATCACCTGTGTAAGATCATCTAGAATATATATATATATATAGTTCTTGACCTGTTTTCCAAATCTCTCTCTCTCCCTCCCATTTTTTCCTTCCGTCTCTCCTAATTCTTTATATTTATCCCATCCTCAAAAAATCGAAGTGTGTGTGTGTGTGTGTGTGTGTGTGTGTGTGTGTGTGTGTGTGTGTGTGTGTGACCTCGTTACATTACGTAACTACCATTAACGATCACCTCATCAACCAAGAAAATTAACCTTTTTCTTACATAGGAAAGAAAAAGTCTATCCATCTCTCCTCCTTATCTCAGATTGAAGGAAGTGTTGAAAATTCGAATGCAGAGTTTTTTCCTTCCCAACCCCCCCCCTCCATTGAAGGTTTCAGAAACCACCTCTGGAGGGTTACAATAGCCAATCAGGAATCGGTGAAATTGTTGACATTGTCTCTAGCGAATACGAGAGCCTCGTCGTCATTTTCAGTGACCAATCAGAGAACTCTAACTTCTTACTGAAGGAGTGTAGTTCTGGACCTGGTAGATGTGAAACAGTGTAGTTCTGGATCTGGTAGATGTGAAACAGTGTAGTTCTGGATCTGGTAGGTGTGAAACAGTGTAGTTCTGGACCTGGTAGATGTGAAACAGTGTAGTTCTGGACCTGGTAGATGTGAAACAGTGTAGTTCTGGATCTGGTAGGTGTGAAACAGTGTAGTTCTGGATCTGGTAGGTGTGAAACAGTGTAGTTCTGGATCTGGTAGATGTGAAGCAGTGTAGTTCTGGATCTGGTAGATGTGAAACAGTTTAGTTCTGGATCTGGTAGATGTGAAACAGTTTAGTTCTGGATCTGGTAGATGTGAAACAGTTTAGTTCTGGATCTGGTAGATGTGAAACAGTTTAGTTCTGGATCTGGTAGATGTGAAGGAGTGTAGTTCTGGATCTGGTAGATGTGAAACAGTGTAGTTCTGTACCTGGTAGATGGGAAGGACTGGATCAGAGAATACCTGACGGGAAGACATCAGCGAGTCATAATACGTGACGAGGTGTCAGAGATGGTGCCTGTGACGAGCGGGGTTCCACAGGAGTTAGTCCAAGGACCGGTGATGTTTCTTATATATGTGCATAACATGATGAAAGGAATAGACTCAGAAGTGTTCCTGTTAACAGAAGATGTGAAGTTAATGAGAATTCAGTCGGAGGAGGAACAGGCAGGACTACAAAGGGATCTGGACAGGCTTCAGGCCTGGTTCAGAAACTGGATCCTGGAGTTCAATCCCACCAAGTGCAAAGTCATGAAGATTGGGGAAGGGTATAGAAGACCGCAGATAGAGTACAGTCTAGGGGGCCAAAAACTACAAACCTCACTCAAGGAAAAAGATCTTGGGGTAGAATATCAAGCACATCTGTGGCGCACATCAACCAAATAACTACTGCAGCATATGGGCGCCTAGCAAATCTGAGAACAGCATTCCGACATCTCAGTAAGGAATCGTTCAGGACCTTGTACACCGTGTAGGTCAGACCCATACTGAAGTATGCAGCACCAGTTTGGAACCTACACCTGGCCAAGCAATTCAAGAAACTAGATAAAGTGCAATAGTTTGCAACAAGACTAGTCCCGGAGCTATAGGGCATGTCCTACGAGGAGAGGTTAAGGGAAATCGACCTGACGACATTAGAGGACAGGCTATAGAGGGGGGGATATGATAACGAAATATGAAATACTGAGAGGAAACCATACCCACGGCCGGGATTGAACCCGCGGTCATAGAGTCTCAAAACTCCAGCCCGTCGCGTTAGCCACTAGACCAGCTAGCCACAATAAGATTCATCCAACTAGGTATATTTCTACACTTGCATTTGTGATCACAGTGGTGCCTGTGCTAACCTTCCTATGGTGTAGAAATATACCTAGTTGGATGAATCTTATTGTGGCTAGCTGGTCTAGTGGCTAACGCGACGGGCTGGAGTTTTGAGACTATGACCGCGGGTTCAATCCCGGCCGGGGGTATGGTTTGTTTGCAATCGTGTCATTACGATTTCTTGAGTACTGAGACGAATCGACAAGGTGGATAGAGACAGGATGTTCCAGAGATGGGACACAGCAACAAGGTGTCACAGTTGGATGTTGAATACTCAGATAAGTCACAGGGATGTTAGGAAGTATTTCTTCAGTCACAGTTGTCACGAAGTTGAATAATCTGGAAAGTGATGTAGTGGAGGCAGGATCCATACATAGCTTCAAGAAGAGGTATGATAAAGCTCATGGAACAGGTATGGAGTGATTCATTATCGGCCAGATAAGAGGCGGGTCCAGGAGCTATGAATCGACCCCTGCAACCACAATTAGGTGAGCACACACACAAACAGCACAGCAGCAGTAACAACAACAGTAGCAGTAACAACAACAGTAGCAGTAACAACAGCAGTAGCAGTAACAACAACAGTAGCAGTAACAACAGCAGTAGCAGTAACAACAGCAGTAGCAGTAACAACAGCAGTAGCAGTAACAACAGCAGTAGCAGTAACAACAACAGTAGCAGTAACAACAGCAGTAGCAGTAACAACAACAGTAGCAGTAACAACAACAGTAGCAGTAACAACAACAGTAGCAGTAACAACAACAGTAGCAGTAACAACAGTAGCAGTAACAACAGCAGCAGTAACAACAACAGCAGCAGTAACAACAACAGCAGCAGTAACAACAACAGTAGCAGTAACAACAACAGCAGCAGTAACAACAACAGTAGCAGTAACAACAGTAGCAGCAGTAACAACAACAGTAGCAGTAACAACAGCAGCAGTAACAACAACAGCAGCAGTAACAACAACAGTAGCAGTAACAACAACAGTAGCAGTAACAACAGCAGCAGTAACAACAGTAACAGTAGCAGTAACAACAGTAGCAGTAACAACAGTAGCAGTAACAACAGTAGCAGTAACAACAGCAGCAGTAACAACAGTAACAGTAGCAGTAACAACAGTAGCAGTAACAACAGCAGCAGTAACAACAGTAACAACAGTAGCAGTAACAACAGTAGCAGTAACAACAACAGCAGCAGTAACAGTAACAGTAGCAGTAACAACAGTAGCAGTAACAACAACAGTAGCAGTAACAACAACAGCAGCAGTAACAACAACAGTAGCAGTAACAACAACAGCAGCAGTAACAACAACAGTAGCAGTAACAACAACAGCAGCAGTAACAACAGCAGCAGTAACAACAGCAGCAGCAGTAACAACAGTAGCAGTAACAACAACAGCAGCAGTAACAACAGTAACAGTAGCAGTAACAACAGTAGCAGTAACAACAACAGTAGCAGTAACAACAACAGCAGCAGTAACAACAACAGCAGCAGTAACAACAGCAGTAACAACAGTAGCAGTAACAACAGTAGCAGTAACAACAGCAGCAGTAACAACAGTAACAACAGTAGCAGTAACAACAGTAGCAGTAACAACAGTAGCAGTAACAACAGCAGCAGTAACAACAGTAACAACAGTAGCAGTAACAACAGTAGCAGTAACAGTAGCAGTAACAACAGCAGCAGTAACAGCAGCAGTAACAACAGCAGCAGTAACAAAAGTAGCAGTAACAACAACAGCAGCAGTAACAACAGCAGCAGTAACAGCAGCAGTAACAACAGCAGCAACAGTAACAGTAGCAGTAACAACAACAGTAGCAGTAACAACAGTACCAACAGCAGCAGTAACAACAACATTAGCAGTAACAACAACAGTAGCAGTAACAACAACAGTAACAACAGCAGCAGTAACAACAGCAGCAGCAGTAACAACAGCAGTAACAACAGTAACAACAACAGTAGCAGTAACAACAGTAGCAGTAACAACAGCAGCAGTAACAACAGCAGTAACAACAGTAACAACAGTAGCAGTAACAACAGTAGCAGTAACAACAGCAGCAGTAACAGCAGCAGTAACAACAGCAGCAACAGTAACAGTAGCAGTAACAACAACAGTAGCAGTAACAACAGTACCAACAGCAGCAGTAACAACAACATTAGCAGTAACAACAACAGTAGCAGTAACAACAACAGTAACAACAGCAGCAGTAACAACAGCAGCAGCAGTAACAACAGCAGCAGTAACAGCAGCAGCAGTAACAGCAGCAGCAGTAACAACAGTAGCAGCAACAACAACAGTAGCAGTAACAACAGCAGTAACAACAGCAGCAGTAACAACAGTAGCAGTAACAGTAGCAGTAACAACAGTAATAACAGCAGCAGTAACAACATCACCAGTAACAACAGTAGCAGTAACAACAACAGTAGCAGTAACAACAACAGTAGCAGTAACAACAGTAGCAGTAACAACAACAGCAGCAGTAACATCACCAGTAACAACAGTAGCAGTAACAACAACAGTAGCAGTAACAGTAACAACAGCAGCAGCAGTAACAGCAGCAGCAGTAACAGCAGCATCAGCAGTAACAGCAGCAGCAGTAACAGCAGCAGCAGTAACAGCAGCATCAGCAGTAACAGCAGCAGCAGTAACAGCAGCAGCAGCAGCAGTAACAACAGCAGCAGCAGTAACAGTAGCAGCAGCAGTAACAACATCACCAGTAACAACAGCAGCAGCAGTAACAGCAGCAGCAGTAACAGCAGCATCAGCAGCAGTAACATCACCAGTAACAACAGCAGCAGCAGTAACCGCAGCAGCAGCAGTAACAACAGCAGCAGCAGTAACAGCAGCAGCAGTAACAGCAGCAGCAGTAACAACATCACCAGTAACAACAGCAGCAGCAGTAACAGCAGCAGCAGTAACAACAGCAGCAGCAGTAACAGCAGCAGCAGTAACAGCAGCAGCAGTAACCGCAGCAGCAGCAGTAACAACAGCAGCAGCAGTAACAGCAGCAGCAGTAACAGCAGCAGCAGTAACAACATCACCAGTAACAACAGCAGCAGCAGTAACAACAGCAGCAGCAGTAACAGCAGCAGCAGTAACAGCAGCAGCAGTAACAACAGCAGCAGCAGTAACAGCAGCAGCAGTAACAACATCACCAGTAACAACAGCAGCAGCAGTAACAACAGCAGCAGCAGTAACAACAGCAGCAGCAGTAACAACAGCAGCAGCAGTAACAACAGCAGCAGCAGTAACAACAGCAGCAGCAGTAACAGCAGCAGCAGTAACAGCAGCAGCAGTAACAACATCACCAGTAACAACAGCAGCAGCAGTAACAGCAGCAGCAGTAACAGCAGCAGCAGTAACAACATCACCAGTAACAACAGCAGCAGCAGTAACAACAGCAGCAGCAGTAACAACAGCAGCAGCAGTAACAACAGCAGCAGCAGTAACAACAGCAGCAGCAGTAACAACAGCAGCAGCAGTAACAACAGCAGCAGCAGTAACAACAGCAGCAGCAGTAACAACAGCAGCAGCAGTAACAACAGCAGCAGCAGTAACAGCAGCAGCAGTAACAGCAGCAGCAGTAACAACATCACCAGTAACAACAGCAGCAGCAGTAACAGCAGCAGCAGTAACAGCAGCAGCAGTAACAACATCACCAGTAACAACAGCAGCAGCAGTAACAGCAGCAGCAGTAACAGCAGCAGCAGTAACAACATCACCAGTAACAACAGCAGCAGCAGTAACAACAGCAGCAGCAGTAACAGCAGCAGCAGTAACAGCAGCAGCAGTAACAACATCACCAGTAACAACAGCAGCAGCAGTAACAACATCACCAGTAACAACAGCAGCAGCAGTAACAACATCACCAGTAACAACAGCAGCAGCAGTAACAGTAGCAGCAGCAGTAACAACAACAGCAGCAGCAGTAACAACAACAGTAGCAGTAACAACAGCAGTAACAACAACAGTAGCAGTAACAACAGCAGTAACAACAACAGTAGCAGTAACAACAGCAGTAACAACAACAGTAGCAGTAACAACAGCAGTAACAACAGCAGCAGAGGGAGACGACACGAGACAAATAATAACAGTATCAAAGGAACACAACAAACAACAGTAACAACAACAGAAGCGACAACAATAACAGCACCAACAGCAAGAAGAGAATTTTTTTTGAAAATCTCTCTCTCTCTCTCTCTCTCTCTCTCTCTCTCAAGATATTAAGAGAGAGAGAGAGAGAGAAAGTTACAAGGAAACAGGAGATAAAGAAACTTTCTTTTATTCTGTCTTTAAACTTCAAGTTTTAATTGAAAGCAGAATTAAAACTTCCTTCACTTGTTTATCTCTAAAGATTCTGTGGGAATTTTTGGTGTC
This sequence comes from Cherax quadricarinatus, assembly GCF_038502225.1. Lineage (NCBI taxonomy): Eukaryota > Metazoa > Arthropoda > Malacostraca > Decapoda > Parastacidae > Cherax > Cherax quadricarinatus. Next base: position 4,269,992 of record NC_091334.1, on the reverse strand, counting down.
AGGTTTCAAAACGCCGTTTAATTCTTTTTTTTTTTTTTTTTACTTCGAGTTACGTTGGGAAAGTTAATGTTTCTCTTTGATATCTGATTTTTAACTTTTAATTTGAGAAAAAAGATAGTGGGAAATTTTTAATTGGGATTCTTGTTTGAATGTGGGATTTGTTACTGTTGCTGATTGTGGTGGTGTCAGGCTGTTGGTGCTAGCAGCAAGCAGCACCATAGCTTGGCTGATCAGCACGTGACTTGAGGACACTATCAAATTCCCTCTTGAAGAAATGTATTGGGGGGTAGGGAAGTGAAGAGTCTTGGTCCCCTTACACTTATTGACTTATCATTGGAGGTAAATTGCACCGACAGCCAAGCCTCTGGCTTTCCTGTATAGTGATTTCAGTGTGCAGGATGGTGGCCAGTCCCTCTAGCAGTGTCCAGGTGTAAATTATGATGTATCTTTCTCGCCTACGATCCAGGGAGTACAGATCTGGGGACCTCAATTGCTCGCAGTAATTAAGGTACTTGGCTGAATGACTATGAATAGTGAAGGTTCTCTGAACACTGTCCACACTTTAGCCTGCCTTGAAGGAGGTTGTTAGTGTACAGCAATATTCCAGTCCAGAGGAAACAAGTGACTTAAAGACGATCATGACTGGCTGGGCAGCCTTGCTCTTAATGGTCCAGTTATCCGACCAGCCATCTTCCTAACTGCTCTCATAACAATAGTGTTGTGATCTTTGAAGGTGAGATCTGACAAGATCACTCTAAACTCCCCCTCTCTCTCTCTCTCTCTCTCACTCTCTCTCACTCTCTCTCACTCTCTCTCTCTCTCTCTCTTTCTCCTTCACATTCTCCTTCCCATCTCTCCCTCCTCTTCCATCACAAACTCCAACCTCCATTACTAACTCCTCCATATCTATCCCTCCCCTTGTTCCATCATTACCTTCATCCCTCCCCCCTCCCCCTCCCCTCCCCCCCCCCTCCCTCCCTTGCTCCCTCACGGTAATTAAACATTACTCATCAGTCACCACATCCATTTAGCAATGATCACCTTACTCAAGTTGTATATCCATCTATCAGCAAATAATAATAATATTAATAATAATAATTATTATAATAATAAAAATAATAACAATAATAATAATGATTATTATATTTCATTATTACTATTGTAATTATTGATTAAATAATAATAGAAATATTAGTAAAAATAATAATAATAATAATAATAATAATAATCGACAACAATGAAGATAATCAACTACAATGTAATTATTACTAAGAAAAATTGCTTAATTATATTAATAGACATTAGCAATAAATCTGCTGAGATCAGATGAACAGTGAACCTCCATCCCAGGGTACAGTGAACCTCCATCCCAGGGTACAGTGAACCTCCATCCCAGGGTACAGTGAACCTCCATCCCAGGGTACAGTGAACCTCCATCCCAGGGTACAGTGAACCTCCATCCCAGGGTACAGTGAACCTCCATCCCAGGGTACAGTGAACCTTCATCCCAGGGTACAGTGAACCTCCATCCCAGGGTACAGTGAACCTCCATCCCAGGGTACAGTGAACCTCCATCCCAGGGTACAGTGAACCTCCATCCCAGGGTACAGTGAACCCTCATCCCAGGGTACAGTGAACCTCCATCCCAGGGTACTGTGAACCTCCATCCCAGGGTACTGTGAACCTTCATCCCAGGGTACAGTGAACCTCCATCCCAGGGTACAGTGAACCTCCATCCCAGGGTACAGTGAACCTCCATCCCAGGGTACAGTGAACCTCCATCCCAGGGTACAGTGAACCTCCATCCCAGGGTACAGTGAACCTCCATCCCAGGGTACAGTGAACCACCATCCCAGGGTACAGTGAACCTCCATCCCAGGGTACAGTGAACCTCCATCCCACGGTACAGTGAACCACCGTCCCAGGGTACAGTGAACCTCCATCCCAGGGTACAGTGAACCTCCATCCCAGGGTACAGTGAACCTCCATCCCAGGGTACAGTGAACCTCCATCCCAGGGTACAGTGAACCTCCATCCCAGGGTACAGTGAACCTCCATCCCAGGGTACAGTGAACCTCCATCCCAGGGTACAGTGAACCTCCATCCCAGGGTACAGTGAACCTCCATCCCAGGGTACAGTGAACCTCCATCCCAGGGTACAGTGAACCTCCATCCCAGGGTACAGTGAACCTCCATCCCAGGGTACAGTGAACCTCCATCCCAGGGTACAGTGAACCTACATCCCAGGGTACAGTGAACCTCCATCCCAGGGTACAGTGAACCTCCATCCCAGGGTACAGTGAACCTCCATCCCAGGGTACAGTGAACCTCCATCCCAGGGTACAGTGAACCTCCATCCCACGGTACAGTGAACCTCCATCCCACGGTACAGTGAACCTCCATCCCAGGGTACAGTGAACCTCCATCCCAGGGTACAGTGAACCTCCATCCAAGGGTACAGTGAACCTCCATCCAAGGGTACAGTGAACCTCCATCCCAGGGTACAGTGAACCTCCATCCCAGGGTACAGTGAACCTCCATCCAAGGGTACAGTGAACCTCCATCCAAGGGTACAGTGAACCTCCATCCAAGGGTACAGTGAACCTCCACCCCAGGGTACAGTGAACCTCCATCCCAGGTACAGTGAACCTCCATCCCAGGGTACAGTGAACCTCCATCCCAGGGTACAGTGAACCTCCATCCCAGGGTACTGCGAACCTCCATCCCAGGGTACAGTGAACCTCCGTCCCAGGGTACAGTGAACCTCCGTCCCAGGGTAGAGTGAACATCCATCCCAAAGTACAGTGAACCTCCATCCCAGGGTACAGTGAACCTCCATCCCAGGGTACAGTGAACCTCCATCCCAGGGTACAGTGAACCTCCATCCCAGGGTACAGTGAACCTCCATCCCAGGGTACAGTGAACCTCCATCCCAGGGTACAGTGAACCTCCATCCCAGGGTACAGTGAACCTCCATCCCAGGGTACAGTGAACCTCCATCCCAGGGTACAGTGAACCTCCATCCCAGGGTACAGTGAACCTCCATCCCAGGGTACAGTGAACCTCCATCCCAGGGTACAGTGAACCTCCATCCCAGGGTAGAGTGAACCTCCATCCCAGGGTACTGTGAACCTCCATCCCAGGGTACTGTGAACCTCCATCCCAGGGTACAGTGAACCTCCATCCCAGGGTACAGTGAACCTCCATCCCAGGGTACAGTGAACCTCCATCCCAGGGTACAGTGAACCTCCATCCCAGGGTACAGTGAACCTCCATCCCAGGGTACAGTGAAACTCCATCCAAGGGTACAGTGAACCTCCATCCAAGGGTACAGTGAACCTCCATCCAAGGGTACAGTGAACCTCCATCCAAGGGTACAGTGAACCTCCATCCAAGGGTACAGTGAACCTCCATCCAAGGGTACAGTGAACCTCCATCCAAGGGTACAGTGAACCTCCATCCCAGGGTACAGTGAACCTCCATCCCAGGGTACAGTGAACCTCCATCCCAGGGTACAGTGAACCTCCATCCCAGGGTACAGTGAACCTCCATCCCAGGGTACTGCGAACCTCCATCCCAGGGTACTGCGAACCTCCATCCCAGGGTACAGTGAACCTCCGTCCCAGGGTACAGTGAACCTCCGTCCCAGGGTAGAGTGAACATCCATCCCAAAGTACAGTGAACCTCCATCCCAGGGTACAGTGAACCTCCATCCCAGTGTACAGTGAACCTCCATCCCAGGGTACTGCGAACCTCCATCCCAGAGTACAGTGAACCTCCATCCCAGGGTACAGTGAACCTCCATCCCAGGGCACAGTGAACCTCCATCCCAGGGTACAGTGAACCTCCATCCCAGGGTACAGTGAACCTCCATCCCAGGGTACAGTGAACTTCCATCCCAGGGTACAGTGAACCTCCATCCCAGGGTACTGTGAACCTCCATCCCAGGGTACTGTGAACCTCCATCCCAGGGTACTGTGAACCTCCATCCCAGGGTACTGTGAACCCACATCCCAGGGAACTGTGAACCTTCATCCAAGAGTACTGTGACCCTATATACCAGGGTACTGTGAACCTTCATCCCAGGGTACAGTGAACCTCCATCCCAGGGTACAGTGAACCTCCATCCCAGGGTACAGTGAACCTCCATCCCAGGGTACAGTGAACCTCCATCCCAGGGTACAGTGAACCTTCATCCCAGGGTACAGTGAACCTCCATCCCAGGGTACTGTGAACCTCCATCCCAGGGTACTGTGAACCTTCATCCCAGGGTACAGTGAACCTCCATCCCTGGGTACAGTGAACCTCCATCCCAGGGTACAGTGAACCTCCATCCCAGGGTACAGTGAACCTCCATCCCTGGGTACAGTGAACCTCCATCCCTGGGTACAGTGAACCTCCATCCCAGGGTACAGTGAACCTCCATCCCAGGGTACAGTGAACCTCCATCCCAGGGTACAGTGAACCTCCATCCCTGGGTACAGTGAACCTCCATCCCTGGGTACAGTGAACCTCCATCCCAGGGTACTGTGAACCTCCATCCCTGGGTACTGTGAACCTCCATCCCTGGGTACAGTGAACCTTAATCCCTGGGTACAGTGAACCTCCATCCCTGGGTACAGTGAACCTCCATCCCAGGGTAGAGTGAACCTCCATCCCAGGGTACAGTGAACCTCCATCCCTGGGTACAGTGAACCTCCATCCCAGGGTACAGTGAACCTCCATCCCAGGGTACAGTGAACCTCCATCCCTGGGTACAGTGAACCTCCATCCCAGGGTACAGTGAACCTACATCCCTGGGTACAGTGAACCTCCATCCCTGGGTACAGTGAACCTCCATGCCTGGGTACAGTGAACCTCCATCCCAGGGTACAGTGAACCTCCATCCCAGGGTACAGTGAACCTCCATCCCAGGGTACAGTGAACCTCCATCCCAGGGTACAGTGAACCTCCATCCCAGGGTACAGTGAACCTCCATCCAAGGGTACAGTGAACCTCCATCCCAGGGTACAGTGAACCTCCATCCCAGGGTACAGTGAACCTCCATCCAAGGGTACAGTGAACCTCCATCCAAGGGTACAGTGAACCTCCATCCAAGGGTACAGTGAACCTCCATCCAAGGGTACAGTGAACCTCCATCCCAGGGTACAGTGAACCTCCATCCCAGGGTACAGTGAACCTCCACCCCAGGGTACAGTGAACCTCCATCCCAGGTACAGTGAACCTCCATCCCAGGGTACAGTGAACCTCCATCCCAGGGTACAGTGAACCTCCATCCCAGGGTACTGCGAACCTCCATCCCAGGGTACAGTGAACCTCCGTCCCAGGGTACAGTGAACCTCCGTCCCAGGGTAGAGTGAACATCCATCCCAAAGTACAGTGAACCTCCATCCCAGGGTACAGTGAACCTCCATCCCAGGGTACAGTGAACCTCCATCCCAGGGTACAGTGAACCTCCATCCCAGAGTACAGTGAACCTCCATCCCAGGGTACAGTGAACCTCCATCCCAGGGTACAGTGAACCTCCATCCCAGGGTACAGTGAACCTCCATCCCAGGGTACAGTGAACCTCCATCCCTGGGTACAGTGAACCTCCATCCCAGGGTACAGTGAACCTCCATCCCAGGGTACAGTGAACCTCCATCCCTGGGTACAGTGAACCTCCATCCCTGGGTACAGTGAACCTCCATCCCAGGGTACAGTGAACCTCCATCCCAGGGTACAGTGAACCTCCATCCCAGGGTACAGTGAACCTCCATCCCTGGGTACAGTGAACCTCCATCCCTGGGTACAGTGAACCTCCATCCCAGGGTACTGTGAACCTCCATCCCTGGGTACTGTGAACCTCCATCCCTGGGTACAGTGAACCTTAATCCCTGGGTACAGTGAACCTCCATCCCTGGGTACAGTGAACCTCCATCCCAGGGTACAGTGAACCTCCATCCCAGGGTACAGTGAACCTCCATCCCTGGGTACAGTGAACCTCCATCCCAGGGTACAGTGAACCTCCATCCCAGGGTACAGTGAACCTCCATCCCTGGGTACAGTGAACCTCCATCCCAGGGTACAGTGAACCTACATCCCTGGGTACAGTGAACCTCCATGCCTGGGTACAGTGAACCTCCATCCCAGGGTACAGTGAACCTCCATCCCAGGGTACAGTGAACCTCCATCCCAGGGTACAGTGAACCTCCATCCCAGGGTACAGTGAACCTCCATCCCAGGGTACAGTGAACCTCCATCCAAGGGTACAGTGAACCTCCATCCAAGGGAACAGTGAACCTCCATCCAAGGGTACAGTGAACCTCCATCCAAGGATACAGTGAACGTCCATCCAAGGGTACAGTGAACCTCCATCCAAGGGTACAGTGAACCTCCATCCAAGGGTACAGTGAACCTCCATCCCAGTGTACAGTGAACCTCCATCCCAGGGTACAGTGAACCTCCACCCCAGGGTACAGTGAACCTCCATCCCAGGTACAGTGAACCTCCATCCCAGGGTACAGTGAACCTCCATCCCAGGGTACAGTGAACCTCCATCCCAGGGTACTGCGAACCTCCATCCCAGGGTACAGTGAACCTCCGTCCCAGGGTACAGTGAACCTCCGTCCCAGGGTAGAGTGAACATCCATCCCAAAGTACAGTGAACCTCCATCCCAGGGTACAGTGAACCTCCATCCCAGGGTACAGTGAACCTCCATCCCAGGGTACTGCGAACCTCCATCCCAGAGTACAGTGAACCTCCATCCCAGGGTACAGTGAACCTCCATCCCAGGGTACAGTGAACCTCCATCCCAGGGTACAGTGAACCTCCATCCCAGGGTACAGTGAACCTCCATCCCAGGGTACAGTGAACCTCCATCCCAGGGTACAGTGAACCTCCATCCCAGGGTACAGTGAACCTCCATCCCAGGGTAGAGTGAACCTCCATCCCAGGGTAGAGTGAACCTCCATCCCAGGGTACTGTGAACCTCCATCCCAGGGTACTGTGAACCTCCATCCCAGGGTACTGTGAACCTCCATCCCAGGGTACTGTGAACCTCCATCCCAGGGTACAGTGAACCTCCATCCCAGGGTACAGTGAACCTCCATCCCAGGGTACAGTGAACCTCCATCCCACGGTACAGTGAACCTCCATCCCAGGGTACAGTGAACCTCCATCCCAGGGTACAGTGAAACTCCATCCAAGGGTACAGTGAACCTCCATCCAAGGGTACAGTGAACCTCCATCCAAGGGTACAGTGAACCTCCATCCAAGGGTACAGTGAACCTCCATCCAAGGGTACAGTGAACCTCCATCCAAGGGTACAGTGAACCTCCATCCAAGGGTACAGTGAACCTCCATCCAAGGGTACAGTGAACCTCCATCCCAGGTACAGTGAACCTCCATCCCAGGGTACAGTGAACCTCCATCCCAGGGTACAGTGAACCTCCATCCCAGGGTACTGCGAACCTCCATCCCAGGGTACTGCGAACCTCCATCCCAGGGTACAGTGAACCTCCGTCCCAGGGTACAGTTAACCTCCGTCCCAGGGTAGAGTGAACCTCCATCCCAAAGTACAGTGAACTTCCATCCCAGGGTACAGTGAACCTCCATCCTAAGGTACAGTGATCCTCCATCCCTGGGTACTGCGAACCTCCATCCCAGAGTACTGTGAACCTTCATCTCAGGGTACTGTGAACCTCCATCCCAGGGAACAGTGAACTTCCATCCAAGGGTACTGTGAACCTCCATCCCAGGGTACAGTGAACCTCCATCCCAGAGTACTGTGAACCTCCATCCCAGGGTACAGTGAACCTCCATCCCAGGGTAGAGTGAACCTCCATCCCAGGGTAGAGTGAACCTCCATCCCAGGGTACTGTGAACCTCCATCCCAGGGTACTGTGAACCTCCATCCCAGGGTACTGTGAACCTCCATCCCAGGGTACTGTGAACCTCCATCCCAGGGTACAGTGAACCTCCATCCCAGGGTACAGTGAACCTCCATCCCAGGGTACAGTGAACCTCCATCCCAGGGTACAGTGAACCTCCGTCCCGGGGTACAGTGAACCTCCGTCCCAGGGTACAGTGAACCTCCATCCTAAGGTACAGTGAACCTCCATCCTAAGGTACAGTGAACCTCCATCCTAAGGTACAGTGAACCTCCATCCCAGGGTACAGTGAACCTCCATCCCAGGGTACAGTGAACCTCCATCCCAGGGTACAGTGAACCTCCATCCCAGGGTACAGTGAACCTCCATCCCAGGGTACAGTGAACCTCCATCCCAGGGTACAGTGAACCTCCATCCCAGGGTACAGAGAACCTCCATCCCAGGGTACAGTGAACCTCCATCCCAGGGTACAGTGAACCTCCATCCCAGGGTACAGTGAACCTCCATCCCAGGGTACAGTGAACCTCCATCCCAGGGTACAGTGAACCTCCATCCCAGGGTACAGTGAACCTCCATTACAGGGTACAGTGAACCTCCATTACAGGGTACAGTGAACCTCCATTACAGGGTACAGTGAACCTCCATCCCAGAGTACAGTGAACCTCCATCCCAGGGTACAGTGAACCTCCATCCCAGGGAACAGTGAACTTCCATCCCAGGGTACAGTGAACTTCCATCCCAGGGTACAGTGAACCTCCATCCCACGGTACAGTGAACCTCCATCCCAGGGTACAGTGAACCTCCATCTCAGGGTACAGTGAACCTCCATCCCAGGGTACAGTGAACCTATATCACAGGGTACAGTGAACCTCCATCCCAGGGTACAGTGAACCTCCATCCCAGGGTACAGTGAACCTCCATCCCAGGGTACAGTGAACCTCCATCCCAGGGTACAGTGAACCTCCATCCCAGGGTACAGTGAACCTCCATCCAAGGGTACAGTGAACTTCCATCCCAGGGTACAGTGAACTTCCATCCCAGGGTACTGTGAACCTCCATCCCAGGGTACTGTGAACCTCCATCCCAGGGTACAGTGAACCTCCATCCCAGGGTACAGTGAACTTCCATCCCAGTTTACTGTGAACTTCCATCCCAGGGTACTGTGAACCTCCATCCCAGGGTACAGTGAACCTCCATCCCAGGGTACTGTGAACCTCCATCCCAGGGTACTGTGAACCTCCATCCCAGGGTACAGTGAACCTCCATCCCAGGGTACAGTGAACCTCCATCCAAGGGTACAGTGAACCTCCATCCAAGGGTACTGTGAACCTCCATCCCAAGGTACAATGAACCTCCATCCCACGGTACAATGAACCTCCATCCCAGGGTACAGTGAACCTCCATCCCAGGGTACAGTGAACCTCCATCCCAAGGTACAGTGAACCTCCATCCCAGGGTACAGTGAACCTCCATCCCAGGGTACAGTGAACCTCCATCCCAGGGTACAGTGAACCTCCATCCCAGGGTACAGTGAACCTCCATCCCAGGGTACAGTGAACCTCCATCCCAGGGTACAGTGAACCTCCATCCCAGGGTAGAGTGAACCTCCATCCCAGGGTAGAGTGAACCTCCATCCCAGGGTAGAGTGAACCTCCATCCCAGGGTACTTTGAACCTCCATCCCAGGGTACTGTGAACCTCCATCCCAGGGTACAGTGAACCTCCATCCCAGGGTACAGTGAACCTCCATCCCAGGGTACAGTGAACCTCCATCCCAGGGTACAGTGAACCTCCATCCCAGGGTACAGTGAACCTCCATCCCAGGGTACAGTGAACCTCCATCCCAGGGTACAGTGAACCTATATCCCAGGGTACAGTGAACCTCCATCCCAGGGTACAGTGAACCTCCATCCCAGGGTACAGTGAACCTCCATCCCAGGGTACAGTGAACCTCCATCCCAGGGTACAGTGAACCTCCATCCCAGGGTACAGTGAACCTCCATCCCAGGGTACAGTGAACCTCCATCCCAGGGTACAGTGAACCTCCATCCCAGGGTACAGTGAACCTCCATCCCAGGGTACAGTGAACCTCCATCCCAGGGTACAGTGAACCTTCATCCCAGGGTACAGTGAACCTCCATCCCAGGGTACAGTGAACCTCCATCCCAGGGTACAGTGAACCTCCATCCCAGTGTACAGTGAACCTCCATCCCAGGGTACAGTGAACCTCCATCCCAGGGTACAGTGAACCTCCATCCCAGGGTACAGTGAACCTCCATTACAGGGTACAGTGAACCTCCATTACAGGGTACAGTGAACCTCCATTACAGGGTACAGTGAACCTCCATTACAGGGTACAGTGAACCTCCATCCCAGGGTACAGTGAACCTCCATCCCAGGGAACAGTGAACTTCCATCCCAGGGTACAGTGAACTTCCATCCCAGGGTACAGTGAACCTCCATGCCAGGGTACAGTGAACCTCCATGCCAGGGTACAGTGAACCTCCATCTCAGGGTACAGTGAACCTATATCACAGGGTACAGTGAACCTCCATCCCAGGGTACAGTGAACCTCCATCCCAGGGTACAGTGAACTTCCATCCCAGGGTACAGTGAACCTCCATCCCAAGGTACAGTGAACCTCCATCCCAGGGTACAGTGAACCTCCATCCAAGGGTACAGTGAACTTCCATCCCAGGGTACAGTGAACTTCCATCCCAGGGTACTGTGAACCTCCATCCCAGGGTACTGTGAACCTCCATCCCAGGGTACAGTGAACCTCCATCCCAGGGTACAGTGAACTTCCATCCCAGGGTACTGTGAACATCCATCCCAGGGTACTGTGAACCTCCATCCCAGGGTACAGTGTACCTCCATCCCAGGGTACAGTGAACCTCAATCCCAGGGTACAGTGAACCTCCATCCCAGGGTACAGTGAACCTCCATCCAAGGGTACAGTGAACCTCCATCCAAGGGTACAGTGAACCTCCATCCAACGGTACTGTGAACCTCCATCCCAAGGTACAATGAACCTCCATCCCAGGGTACAATGAACCTCCATCCCAGGGTACAGTGAACCTCCATCCCAGGGTACAGTGAACCTCCATCCCAGGGTACAGTGAACCTCCATCCCTGGGTACAGTGAACCTCAATCCCAGGGTACAGTGAACCTCAATCCAAGGGTACAGTGAACCTCAATCCAAGGGTACAGTGAACTTCCATCCCAGGGTACAATGAACCTCCATCCCAGGGTACAGTGAACCTCCATCCCAGGGTACAGCGAACCTCCATCCCAGGGTACAGTGAACCTCCGTCCCAGGGTACAATGAACCTCCATCACAGGGTACATTGAACCTCCATCCCAGGGTACATTGAACCTCCATCCCAGGGTACAGTGAACCTCCATCCCAGGGTACAGTGAACCTCCATCCCAGGGTACAGTGAACCTCCATCCCAGGGTACAGTGAACCTCCATCCCAGGGTACAGTGAACCTCCATCCCAGGGTGCAGTGAACCTCCATGCCAGGGTACTGTGAACCTCCATCCCAGGGTACAGTGAACCTCCATCCCAGGGTACAGTGAACCTCCATCCCAGGGTGCAGTGAACCTCCATCCCAGGGTACTGTGAACCTCCATACCAGGGTACAGTGAACCTCCTTCCCAGGGTACAGTGAACCTCCATCCCAGGGTACAGTGAACCTCCATCCCAGGGTACAGTGAACCTTCATCCCAGGGTACTGTGAACCTCCATCCCTGGGAACTGTGAACCTCCATCTCAGGGTACAGTGAACTTCCATCCCAGGGTACTGTGAACCTCCATCCCAGGGTACAATGAACTTCCATCCCAGGGTACAATGAACTTCCATCCCAGGGTACAGTGTACCTCCATCCCAGGGTACTGTGAACCTCCATCCCAGGGTACTGTGAACCTCCATCCCAGGGTACTGTGAACCTCCATCCCAGGGTACTGTGAACCTCCATCCCAGGGTACTGTGAACCTCCATCCCAGGGTACAGTGAACCTCCATCCCAGGGTGCAGTGAACCTCCATCCCAGGGTACTGTGAACTTCGATCCCAGGGTACAGTGAACCTCCATCCCAGGGTACAGTGAACCTCCACCCCAGGGTACAGAGAACTTCCATCCCAGGGTACAGTGAACCTCCATCCCAGGGTACTGTGAACCGCCATCCCAGGGTACAGTGAACCTCCATCCCAGGGTACAGTGAAGCTCCATCCCAGGGTACTGTGAACCTCCATCCCAGGGTACAGTGAACCTCCATCCTAGGGTACAGTGAACCTCTATCCCACGGAACAGTGAACCTCCATCCCAGGGTACAGTGAACCTCCATCCCAGGGTACAGTGAACCTCCATCCCAGGGTACAGTGAACCTCCATCCCACGGTACAGTGAACCTCCATACCAGGGTACTGTGAACCTCCATCCCAGGGTACTGTGAACCTCCATCCCAGGGTACTGTGAACCTCCATCCCAGGGTACTGTGAACTTCGATCCAAGGGTACAGTGAACCTCCATCCCAGGGTACTGTAAATTTCCATCCCAGGGTACAGTGAACCTCCATCCCAGGGTACAGTGAACCTCCATCCTAAGGTACAGTGAACCACCATCCTAAGGTACAGTGAACCTCTATCGCAGGGTACAGTGAACCTCCATCCTAAGGAACAGTGAACCTCCATCCTAAGGTACAGTGAACCTCCATCCTAAGGTACAGTGAACCTCCATCCTAAGGTACACTGAACCTCCATCCTAAGGTACAGTGAACCTCCATCCTAAGGTACAGTGAACCTCCATCCTAAGGTAAAGTGAACCTCCATCCTAAGGTACAGTGAACCTCCATCCCAGGGTACAGTGAACCTCCATCCCAGGGTACTGTGAACCTCCATCCCAGGGAACAGTGAAATTCCATCCCAGGGTACTGTGAACCTCCATCCCAGGGTTCAGCAAACTTCCATCCCAGGGTACTGTGAGCCTCCATCCCAGGGTACAGTGAACCTCCATCCTAAGGTACAGAGAACATCCATCCTAAGGTACAGTGAACCTCCATCCTAAGGTACAGTGAACCTCCATCCTAAGGTACAGTGAACCTCCATCCTAAGGTACAGTGAACCTCCATCCTAAGATACAGTGAACCTCCATCCTAAGGTACAGTGAACCTCCATCCTAAGGTACAGTGAACCTCCATCCCAGAGTACAGTGAACTTCCATACAAGCGTACTGTTAACCTCCATCCCAGGGTACTGTGAACCTCCATCCCAGGGTAGAGTGAACCTCCATCCCAGGGTACTGTGAACCTCCGTCCCAGGGTACAGTGAACTTCCATCCCAGGGTACTGTGAACCTCCATCCCAGGGTACTGTGAACCTCCATCCCAGGGTACTGAGAACTTCCATCCCAGGGTACTGTGAACCTCCATCCCACGGTACAGTGAACCTCCATCCCAGAGTACTGTGAACCTCCATCCCAGGGTACTGAGAACTTCCATCCCATGGTACTGTGAACCTCCATCCCAGGGTACTGTGAACCTCCATCCCAGGGTACTGTGAACCTCCATCCCAGAGTACTGTGAACTTCCATCCCAGTGTACAGTGAACCTCCATCCCAGGGTTCTGTGAACCATCCAAGGGTACAGTGAACTTCCATCCCAGGGTACAGTGAACCTCCATCCCAGGGTACAGTGAACCTCCATCCCAGGGTACAGTGAACTTCCATCCCAGGGTACAGTGAACCTCCATCCCAGGGAACAGTGAACTTCCATCCAAGGGTACTGTGAACCTCCATCCCAGGGTACAGTGAACCTCCCTCCCAGAGTACTGTGAACCTCCACCCCAGGGTACAGTGAACTTCCATCCCAGAGTACTGTGAACTTCCATCCCAGGATACTGTGAACCTCCATCGCAGGGTACAGTGAACTTCCATCCCAGGGTACTGTGAACTTCCATCCCAGGGTACTGTGAACCTCCATCCCAGGGTACTGTGAACCTCCATCCCAGGGTACTGTGAACCTCCATCCCAGGGTACAGTGAACCTCCATCCCAGGGTACAGTGAACCTCCATCCAAGGGTACAGTGAACCTCCATCCAAGGGTACTGTGAACCTCCATCCCAAGGTACAATGAACCTCCATCCCACGGTACAATGAACCTCCATCCCAGGGTACAGTGAACCTCCATCCCAGGGTACAGTGAACCTCCATCCCAAGGTACAGTGAACCTCCATCCCAGGGTACAGTGAACCTCCATCCCAGGGTACAGTGAACCTCCATCCCAGGGTACAGTGAACCTCCATCCCAGGGTACAGTGAACCTCCATCCCAGGGTACAGTGAACCTCCATCCCAGGGTACAGTGAACCTCCATCCCAGGGTAGAGTGAACCTCCATCCCAGGGTAGAGTGAACCTCCATCCCAGGGTACTGTGAACCTCCATCCCAGGGTACTTTGAACCTCCATACCAGGGTACTGTGAACCTCCATCCCAGGGTACAGTGAACCTCCATCCCAGGGTACAGTGAACCTCCATCCCAGGGTACAGTGAACCTCCATCCCAGGGTACAGTGAACCTCCATCCCAGGGTACAGTGAACCTTCATCCCAGGGTACAGTGAACCTCCATCCCAGGGTACAGTGAACCTCCATCCCAGGGTACAGTGAACCTATATCCCAGGGTACAGTGAACCTCCATCCCAGGGTACAGTGAACCTCCATCCCAGGGTACAGTGAACCTCCATCCCAGGGTACAGTGAACCTCCATCCCAGGGTACAGTGAACCTCCATCCCAGGGTACAGTGAACCTCCATCCCAGGGTACAGTGAACCTCCATCCCAGGGTACAGTGAACCTCCATCCCAGGGTACAGTGAACCTCCATCCCAGGGTACAGTGAACCTCCATCCCAGGGTACAGTGAACCTCCATCCCAGGGTACAGTGAACCTCCATCCCAGGGTACAGTGAACCTTCATCCCAGGGTACAGTGAACCTCCATCCCAGGGTACAGTGAACCTCCATCCCAGGGTACAGTGAACCTCCATCCAAGGGTACAGTGAACCTCCATCCCAGGGCACAGTGAACCTCCATCCCAGGGTACAGTGAACCTCCATCCCAGGGTACAGTGAACCTCCATCCCAGGGTACAGTGAACCTCCATTACAGGGTACAGTGAACCTCCATTACAGGGTACAGTGAACCTCCATTACAGGGTACAGTGAACCTCCATTACAGGGTACAGTGAACCTCCATCCCAGGGTACAGTGAACCTCCATCCCAGGGAACAGTGAACTTCCATCCCAGGGTACAGTGAACTTCCATCCCAGGGTACAGTGAACCTCCATCCCACGGTACAGTGAACCTCCATGCCAGGGTACAGTGAACCTCCATCTCAGGGTACAGTGAACCTCCATCCCAGGGTACAGTGAACCTATATCCCAGGGTACAGTGAACCTCCATCCCAGGGTACAGTGAACCTCCATCCCAGGGTACAGTGAACTTCCATCCCAGGGTACAGTGAACCTCCATCCCAGGGTACAGTGAACCTCCATCCCAGGGTACAGTGAACCTCCATCCAAGGGTACAGTGAACTTCCATCCCAGGGTACAGTGAACTTCCATACAAGCGTACTGTGAACCTCCATCCCAGGGTACTGTGAACCTCCATCCCAGGGTACTGCGAACCTCCATTCTAGGGTACAGTGAACTTCCATCCCAGGGTACTGTGAACCTCCATCCCAGGGTACTGTGAACCTCCATCCCAGGGTACAGTGTACCTCCATCCCAGGGTACTGTGAACCTCAATCCCAGGGTACAGTGAACCTCCATCCCAGGGTACAGTGAACCTCCATCCAAGGGTACAGTGAACCTCCATCCAAGGGTACAGTGAACCTCCATCCAAGGGTACTGTGAACCTCCATCCCAAGGTACAATGAACCTCCATCCCAGGGTACAATGAACCTCCATCCCAGGGTACAGTGAACCTCCATCCCAGGGTACAGTGAACCTCCATCCCAGGGTACAGTGAACCTCCATCCCTGGGTACAGTGAACCTCAATCCCAGGGTACAGTGAACCTCAATCCAAGGGTACAGTGAACCTCAATCCAAGGGTACAGTGAACTTCCATCCCAGGGTACAATGAACCTCCATCCCAGGGTACAGTGAACCTCCATCCCAGGGTACAGCGAACCTCCATCCCAGGGTACAGTGAACCTCCGTCCCAGGGTACAATGAACCTCCATCCCAGGGTACATTGAACCTCCATCCCAGGGTACATTGAACCTCCATCCCAGGGTACAGTGAACCTCCATCCCAGGGTACAGTGAACCTCCATCCCAGGGTACAGTGAACCTCCATCCCAGGGTACAGTGAACCTCCATCCCAGGGTACAGTGAACCTCCATCCCAGGGTGCAGTGAACCTCCATGCCAGGGTACTGTGAACCTCCATCCCAGGGTACAGTGAACCTCCATCCCAGGGTACAGTGAACCTCCATCCCAGGGTGCAGTGAACCTCCATCCCAGGGTACTGTGAACCTCCATACCAGGGTACAGTGAACCTCCATCCCAGGGTACTGTGAACCTCCATCCCAGTGTACAGTGAACCTCCATCCCAGGGTACAGTGAACCTCCATCCCAGGGTACAGTGAACCTTCATCCCAGGGTACTGTGAACCTCCATCCCAGGGAACTGTGAACCTCCATCTCAGGGTACAGTGAACTTCCATCCCAGGGTACTGTGAACCTCCATCCCAGGGTACAATGAACTTCCATCCCAGGGTACAATGAACTTCCATCCCAGGGTACAGTGTACCTCCATCCCAGGGTACTGTGAACCTCCATCCCAGGGTACTGTGAACCTCCATCCCAGGGTACTGTGAACCTCCATCCCAGGGTACTGTGAACCTCCATCCCAGGGTACTGTGAACCTCCATCCCAGGGTACAGTGAACCTCCATCCCAGGGTGCAGTGAACCTCCATCCCAGGGTACTGTGAACTTCGATCCCAGGGTACAGTGAACCTCCATCCCAGGGTACAGTGAACCTCCACCCCAGGGTACAGAGAACTTCCATCCCAGGGTACAGTGAACCTCCATCCCAGGGTACTGTGAACCGCCATCCCAGGGTACAGTGAACCTCCATCCCAGGGTACAGTGAAGCTCCATCCCAGGGTACTGTGAACCTCCATCCCAGGGTACAGTGAACCTCCATCCCAGGGTACTGTGAACCTCCATCCCAGGGTACAGTGAACCTCAATCCCAGGGAACAGTGAACCTCCATCCCAGGGTACAGTGAACCTCCATCCCAGGGTACAGTGAACCTCCATCCCAGGGTACAGTGAACCTCCATCCCAGGGTACAGTGAACCTCCATCCCAGGGTACTGTGAACCTCCATCCCAGGGTACTGTGAACCTCCATCCCAGGGTACTGTGAACCTCCATCCCAGGGTACTGTGAACTTCGATCCAAGGGTACAGTGAACCTCCATCCCAGGGTACTGTAAATTTCCATCCCAGGGTACAGTGAACCTCCATCCCAGGGTACAGTGAACCTCCATCCTAAGGTACAGTGAACCACCATCCTAAGGTACAGTGAACCTCTATCGCAGGGTACAGTGAACCTCCATCCTAAGGAACAGTGAACCTCCATCCTAAGGTACAGTGAACCTCCATCCTAAGGTACAGTGAACCTCCATCCTAAGGTACAGTGAACCTCCATCCTAAGGTACAGTGAACCTCCATCCTAAGGTACAGTGAACCTCCATCCTAAGGTACAGTGAACCTCCATCCTAAGGTACAGTGAACCTCCATCCCAGGGTACAGTGAACCTCCATCCCTGGGTACTGTGAACCTCCATCCCAGGGTACTGTGAACCTCCATCCCAGGGAACAGTGAAATTCCATCCCAGGGTACTGTGAACCTCCATCCCAGGGTTCAGCAAACTTCCATCCCAGGGTACTGTGAGCCTCCATCCCAGGGTACAGTGAACCTCCATCCTAAGGTACAGAGAACATCCATCCTAAGGTACAGTGAACCTCCATCCTAAGGTACAGTGAACCTCCATCCTAAGGTACAGTGAACCTCCAGCCTAAGGTACAGTGAACCTCCATCCTTAGGTACAGTGAACTTCCATCCTAAGGTACAGTGAACCTCCATCCTAAGGTACAGTGAACCTCCATCCCAGAGTACAGTGAACTTCAATCCAAGGGTACTGTGAACTTCCATCCCAGGGTACTGTTAACCTCCATCCCAGGGTACAGTGAACCTCCATCCCAGGGTAGAGTGAACCTCCATCCCAGGGTACTGTGAACCTCCGTCCCAGGGTACAGTGAACCTCCATCCCAGGGTACTGTGAACCTCCATCCCAGGGTACTGTGAACCTCCATCCCAGGGTACTGCGAACTTCCATCCCTGGGTACAGTGAACCTCCATCCCAGGGTACAGTGAACCTCCATCCCAGGGTACAGTGAACCTCCATCCCAGGGTACTGAGAACTTCCATCCCATGGTACTGTGAACCTCCATCCCAGGGTACTGTGAACCTCCATCCCAGGGTACTGTGAACCTCCTTCCCAGAGTACTGTGAACTTCCATCCCAGGGTACAGTGAACCTCCATCCCAGGGTTCTGTGAACCATCCAAGGGTACAGTGAACTTCCATCCCAGGGTACAGTGAACCTCCATCCCAGGGTACAGTGAACCTCCATCCCAGGGTACAGTGAACTTCCATCCCAGGGTACAGTGAACCTCCATCCCAGGGAACAGTGAACTTCCATCCAAGGGTACTGTGAACCTCCATCCCAGGGTACAGTGAACCTCCCTCCCAGAGTACTGTGAACCTCCACCCCAGGGTACAGTGAACTTCCATCCCAGAGTACTGTGAACTTCCATCCCAGGATACTGTGAACCTCCATCGCAGGGTACAGTGAACCTCCATCTCAGGGTACTGTGAACCTCCATCCCAGGGTACAGTGAACTTCCATCACAGGGTACAGTGAACCTCCATCCCAGGGTACAGAAAACCTTCATCCCATGGCACTGTGATCCTCCATCCCAGGGTACAGTGAACTTCCATCCCAGGGCACTGCAAACTTCCATCCCAGGGTACTGTGAACCTCCATCCCAGGGAACAGTGAACCTCCATCCCAGGGTACTGCGAACCTCCATCCTAGGGTACAGTCAACTTCTATCACAGGGTACAGTGAACCATCCCAGGGTACAGTGAACCTCCATCCCAGGGTACAGTGAACTTCCATCCCAGGGTACTGTGAACCTCCATCCCAGGTTACAGTGAACTTCCATCCCAGGGTACAGTGAACTTCCATCCCAGGGTACAGTGAACCTCCATCCCAGGGTACAGTGAACTTCAATCCCAGGGTGCAGCGAACCTCCATCCATGTCATGTGGGTTTTCGATACGTGGATGGGTAAAAATACTCACGTAGGCTGATAGTACGTATGATATATATCGGGAAATATGGGAAGCGCCAACAGCCGACCTGCCTCTCACTGCTGCCTATCTTCGACTGACTCTCAAAGTGCCTACGGGTGACGGGTGTTTGAAATCCTGCTATGGTCAGCAGCAATATGAATACAGTCAATGATTCACACAGATGGTTGGTAGTGAGTCATCTACTGGTACACTGGTTACTGGTAACTGGTTACTAGGAACTGGTACTACTACTGAGAGCTCGGCGACGCTAACGTATGTCGTCCCGACATACAACTAATACAAACTAGAGACGGCAGGTGTACGGCTTGGGCTGATTCTATACAATGTCAAAGTACACAACAATTGAACATTATAACATACATAAGTAGAATATTGGAATGGAAGCTTACGTAACTGAAACTGTAATGAAACTGTAACGCAATACAAGGTATGGTATAGCACAACTCATCGAATGAAACTCAGCGTTGGGATTACACAATAGAAGTGATAAAAAAAATTGAATGATCGATCTGTATTCATGTGATCTACGGATTCTGAGGAAGGAATATATACAAAGAAAGAAGTGTTTAACAGAAAGGCAGATTCGGTGCACTTAAATCTAGACTGTTAACTCTCAGAATTCGGAGAGAACGTGAACACGCACAAAAAATTCTTGAATACTGATAAGTTGATATTGTAATTATTCATCTATACAGGTTATTTACATTTAACCCCAACTCTGCTAGGGTGAGATTGATATATGCAGAATGGGTGTCATCTCTGGGAGGATCAAACTCTGTTGCACTGGCTAACTCATGCTGTATTTGAGGCAAATCTGAATTGGAAGTAACAAATGATACTTGAGGATTTCTCAATACCTGTCTTGTACGTAGGGAATAACGACATTCAGGTTGATCGTCTGACTGAGTATCAGAGGTAGAGAGTACAGGATCTAGGTGAGGCCTTACTAATGATGTATAAAGCTGCAGATGTTTGTTGCCTTGGAGGGAACATTGGAAATTAGTTAACAAATCTAGCGCAACTCTTTCCCACGGTTCGCTAGTGGTTGGATACACTTGCTAGTGTTGTTGGATACACTTGGATGAACGATGGATTAGGACTAGCTGTATTTCAGCTGTGGATTACCTTAAACTCTTCTGCTATGTTGCATAATTCTTGCATGACACACTGACATTTCTTAACATACTCAGAAATATCAGTTGCCATACGAGGCCAAAAGTATTTCAGTCTGGCTTGTTTTACTGAACGATCCATACCAGGGTGCGCAACACCTGGTACATCGTGAACTAGCTGTAAGGCTACATTCACTAGTGACTGTGGAATTACTAACTGGTAAACTCTTCTGCTAGGAGTACCCAACTCGGCTGTTCGATACAGTAATTCTTGGTTCATGACAAAGTCACTGATGGGTGCTGGTGGCTTCACAGTCAGAATAAGATCTTCCTGGAGCAGGAATCGAATCACACCAGACCACACGTGGAGCATTCTTTACATTCTCGGCACTAAATGGAGGGTCTGCAGTTACTATACTAACATGTCGCGATAAGGCATCTGCCACTACATTTGACTTGCCAGGTAAATGTTCAAAGGTGGGATTGAACTCTTGGATAGTCAAGGTCCATCTGGCTAACCTTCCAGTAGGTTGTTTGTTCTGGAATAAAGGTATCAGTGGAGCATGGTCTGTCAAGACACGAACAGAGTACTGATAAATAATACCTCGGAAGTGCTTTAAAGACCATACTATTGCTAAAGCTTCTTGCTCCGTTACTGTATAATTACGTTCAGCCTTTGTAAGGACTCGGCTAGCAAATGCAACTGTGTTGTACTTGCCATCAGTCTTCTGAGCTAGTACGGCACCTATGCCAATAGAACTAGCATCAGTAGTCAGATAGAAGGGCTCAGAAAATTCTGGAAATTTCAAAATTGGAGCAGATGTTAGTTTTTCTTTTAGAGTTTGGAATGCTCTTTCTTGACGGAAGGTCCAAACAAAAGGAGCATCTTTCTTAAGCAACTCAGTTAGAGGAGCAGCTATGGAAGAAAAATTGGCAATGAAAGATTTATAAAAACCTGCTAAGCCCACAAAGGATCTTACGGCATCAGCAGTTTTGGGAGTTGGAAAATTTAGTACTGCAGTTACTTTACTTTGGTCAGTCGTAACCCCTCTAGGAGTGACTACGTGACCAAGAAACTTAATTTCTGATCTGAAAAATTGGCATTTAGACAGTTTGATCTTTAAATTGGCTTCAAGCTTACCAAGTACTACATCAAGTTTTTTCAAGTGTGTATCCACGTCTTTAGACATGACGATTACGTCATCTAAGTACACCATAAGTGCATTACCTATGAGACCTCTAAAGATATTAGTCATGAGCCTTGAGAACGTGATAGGGGAGGATCGTAATCCAAACGCCATACGGAGGAAGTGATAATGACCTGTAGGAGTGGAGAATGCAGTTAGCTCTTGGCTGTCCTCGTGAAGAGGGACTTGCCAAAACCCTTGTAACAAGTCCAGGGTTGAAAAGACTTTGTTATCTCCGATGTTACGTAAAAGATCACCCAGTACAGGAAGTGGGAAGCGATCTGGGATAGTTTTTGCATTTAACTTCCTAAAGTCAATCACTGGGCGCCAAGTACCATCCTTCTTAGGTACTAGAATCAAGGGCGCATTCCAAGGTGAATTGCTAGGTGCAATAACTCCATCATCAAGCATTTGATTGATCAATTCTTCTGCGACAGCAACTTGTGAATGAGGCATTCTGTACACAGGTATATAGATAGGTCTAGTACCAAGTTCAAGTGGAATACGATGGGACAATAAGTTCGTTATACCCATCTTCTCACCTGGTAAGGCAATGGCTTTACGACGTTTGTTCAACAGAGTCAACAAACGCTTGACTTCATCTGGGAAGTCAGTGGGAGCTAAGTCTTTCTCCGTGAGGGTAAGCTACTAGCTGGAGGTGGCTGAGACGGTTCACCTCTGACCTGCCGGGACCCCACAAACAGTCTTCTAACGCCTGAAATACCCTTAAATCCACGCCCACACCGGTGCCACCATTTGTCATGTGGGTTTTCGATACGTGGATGGGTAAAAATACTCATGTAGGCTGGTAGTACGTATAATATATATCGGGAAGTATGGGAAACGCCAACAGCCGACCTGCCTCTCTCTGCTGCCTATCTTCCACTGACTCTCAAAGTGCCTACGGGTGACGGGTGTTTGAAATCCTGCTATGGTCAGCAGCAATATGAATACAGTCAATGATTCACACAGACAGTTGGTAGTGAGTCATCTACTGGTACACTGGTTACTGGTAACTGGTTACTAGGAACTGGTACTACTACTGAGATCCAAGGGTACAGTGAACCTCCATCCCAGGGTACAGTGAACCTCCATCCCAGGGTACAGTGAACCTCCTTCCCAGGGTACTGTGAACTTCAATCCCAGGGTACTGTGAACCTCCATCCCAAGGTACAGTGAACTTCCATCCCAGGGTACTGCGAACTTCCATCCCAGGGTACTGTGAACCTCCATCCCGGGGTACAGTGAACCTCCATCCCGGGGTACAATGAACTTCCATCCCAGGGTACAGTGAACCTCCATCACAGGGTACAGTGAACTTCCATTCCGGAGTACTGTGAACCTCCATCCCAAGGTACAGTGAACTTCCATCCCAGGGTACAGTGAACTTCCATCCCAGGGTACTGTGAATCTCCATCCCAGGGTACAGTGAACTTCCATCCCAGGGTGCAGCAACCCTCCATCCCAGGGTACAGTGAACCTCTATCCCAGGGTACAGTGAACCTCTATCCCAGGGTACAGTGAACCTCCATCCCAGGGTACAGTGAACCTCCATCCCAGGGTACAGTGAACCTCCATCCCAGGGTACAGTGAACCTCCATCCCAGGGTACAGTGAACTTCTATCCCAGGGTACTGTGAACCTCCATCCCAGGGTACTGTGAACCTCCATCCAAGGGTACTGTGAACCTCCATCCAAGGGTACTGTGAACCTCCATCCAAGGGTACTGTGAAACTCCATCCAAGGGTACTGTGAAACTCCATCCAAGGGTACTGTGAAACTCCATCCAAGGGTACTGTGAAACTCCATCCAAGGGTACTGTGAAACTCCATCCCCGGGTACTGTGAACCTCCATCCCCGGGTACTGTGAACCTCCATCCTAGGGTACTGTGAACCTCCATCCTAGGGTACTGTGAACCTCCATCCTAGGGTACTGTGAACCTCCATCCTAGGGTACTGTGAACCTCCATCCCAGGGTACTGTGAACCTCAATCCCAGAGTACTGTGAACCTCCATCCCAGGGTACTGTGAACCTATATCCCAGGGTACAGTGAACCTCCACATCAGGGTACTGTGAACCTCCATCCCAGGTACAGTGAACCTCCATCCCAGAGTTCTGTGTACCTCCATCCCAGGGTACTGTGAATCTACATCCCAGGGTACTGTGAACTTCCATCCCAGGGTACTGTGAACTTCCATCCCAGGGTACTGAGAACCTCCATCCCAGGGTACTCTGAACCTCCATCGCAGGGAACTGAGAACTTTGATCCCAGGTTACTGTGAACCTACATCCTAGGGTACTGTGGACCTCCATCTCAAGGTACTGTTAACCTACATCCCAGAGTACTGTAAATCTCTTTCTGGGTACTGTGGACCTCCATCTCAAGGTACTGTGAACCTCCATCCCAGGGTACTGTGAACGTACTGTGAACATCTCAAGGTACTGTGATGGGAACTGTGAACTGTGAACCTAGATACTCATATACCAGGGTACTGTACTATGAACCTCTACTATGAACCTAGATCTCAGGGTACTGTTAACTTCCAGCCCAGGATACTGAGACCTTCCATCCCAGGGCACTGTGAACCTCCTTCCGAGGGTACTGTGAACCTCCATCCCAGAGTACTGTGAACCTACATTCCAGGGCATTGTGAACCTAAATCTTACGGTACTGTGAACCTACATCCCACGGTACTGTGAACCTACATCCCAGCGTATCAAGAACCTTCCTCCCAGCGTACTGTGAACCTAAATCCCAGGGTACTGTGAACCTACAACCCAGCGTATTGTGAACCTCCATCCCACGGTACTGTGAACCTATATCCCAGGGTACTGGGAACCTAAATCCCAAGGAACTGTGAACCTACATCCCACGGAATTATGAACCTGCATCCCAGCGTATCATGAACCTCCCTCCCAGGGTACTGTGAACCTAAATCGCATGGTACTGTGAACCTACATCCCAGCGTATCGTGAACCTATATCCCACGGTACTTTGAACCTATATCCCAGGGTACTGTGAACCTATATCCCAGGGTACTGTGAATCTACTTCCCTGGGTACCGTGAATCTACAACACATGGTACTGTGGACTTACATCCCAGTGCACCATGAACCTACTTCCCAGGGTATTATGAACCTGCAACCCAGGGCACTGTGAACCTACATCCCTGGATACTGTGAACCTACATCGCAGGCTACTGTGAACCTTCATCCCAGGGTACTATGAACCTTCATCCCAGGGTGCTATGAACCTTCATCCCAGGGTACTATGAACCTTCATCCTAGGGTACCACGAACCTATATTCCAGGGTACTGTGACCCTATATCCCAGGGTACCGAGAACCTACATCCCAGGGTGTTATGAACCTACATACCAGGGTACCATGAACCTACATGCCAGGGTATGACCCTACATCCCAGGGTACCATGAACTTACATCCCAGGGTACCATGAACCTACATCCCAGGGTACCATGACCCTGCTTCCCAGGGTACCATGAACCTACATCCCAGGGTACCATGACCCTACATCCCTTGGTACCATGACCCTACATCCCAGGGTACCATGACCCTACATCCCAGGGTACCATGAACCTACATCCCAGGGTACCATGAACCTACATCCCAGGGTACCATGAACCAACATACCAGGGTACCATGAACCAACATACCTGGGTACCATGAACCTACATCCCAGGGTGCCATGAACCTACATCCCAGGGTACCATGAACCTGCATACCAGGGTACCAAGAACCTACATCCCAGGGTACCATGACCTTACATCCCAGGGTACCATGAACCTACATCCCAGGGTACCATGACTACATCCCAGGGTACCATGAACCTACATCCTAGGGTACCATGACCCTACATCCCAGGGTACCATGACCCTACATCCCAGGGTACCATGAACCAACATCCCAGGGTACCATGAACCTACATCCCAGGGTGCCATGAACCTATATCCCAAGGTACCAAGAACCTACATACCAGGGTACCATGAACCTACATCCCAGGGTGCCATGAACCTACATCCCAGGGTACCATGAACCTGCATACCAGGGTACCAAGAACCTACATCCCAGGGTACCATGAACCTACATCCCAGGGTGCCATGAACCTATATCCCAAGGTACCAAGAACCTACATACCAGGGTACCATGAACCTACATCCCAGGGTGCCATGAACCTACATCCCAGGGTACCATGAACCTACATCCCAGGGTACCATGAACCTACATCCCAGGGTACCATGAACCTACATCCTAGGGTACCATGACCCTACATCCCAGAGTATCATGACCCTACATCCCACGGTACCATGAACCAACATCCCAGGTTACCATGAACCTACATCCCAGGGTGCCATGAACCTATATCCCAAGGCACCAAGAACCTACATACCAGGGTACCATGAACCTACATCCCAAGGTACCATGACCCTACATCCCAGGGTACCATGAACCTACATCCCAGGATACCATGACCCTACATACTAGGGTACCATGAACCTACATCCCAGGGTACTATGAACCTACATCCCAGGGTACCATGAACCTACATACCAGGGTACCATGGACCTACATCCCAGGGTACCATGACCCTACATCCCAGGGTACCTTGAACGTACATCCCAGGGTACCATGACCCTACATCCCAGGGTACCATGAACCTACATCCCAGTGTACCATGTCCCTACATCCCAGGGTACCATGTCCCTACATCCCAGGGTACCATGAACCTACATCCCAGGGAACCATAAACCTTCATCCCAGGGTACCATGAACCTACATCCCAGGGAACCATAAACCTTCATCCCAGGGTACCATGAACCTACATCCCAGTGTACCATGTCCCTACATCCCAGGGTACCATGAACCTACATACCAGAGTACCATGAACCTACATCCCAGGGTACCATGACCCTACCTCTCAGGGTACCATGAACCTACATCCCAGGGCACCATGAACCTACATCCCAGGGTACCATGACCCTACCTCTCAGGGTACCATGAACCTACATCCCAGGGTACCATGAACCTACATCCCATGGTACCATGAACCTACATCCCAGCGTACCATGACCCTACATCCCAGTGTACCATGAACCTACATAACAGGCTACCATGACCCTGCATCCCAGGGTACCATGAACCTACATCCCAGAGTACCATGAACCTACATCCCAGGGTACCATGACCCTACATCCCAGGGTACCATGAACCTACATCCCAGGGTACCATGAACCTAAATCCCAGGGTACCATGACCCTACCTCTCAGGGTACCATGAACCTATATCCCATGGTACCATGAACCTACATCCCATGGTACCATGAACCTACATCCCAGCGTACCATGACCCTACATCCCAGTGTACCATGAACCTACATCCCAGGGTACCATGAACCTACTTTCCAGGGTACCATGACCCTACATCCCAGTGTACCATGAACCTACATCCCAGGGTACCATGACCCTACACCCCAGTGTACCATGAACCTACATCCCAGGGTACCATGACCCTACATCCCAGGGTACCATGAACCTGCATCCCAGGGGACCATGAACCTACATCCCAGGGTGCCATGAGCCTACATCCCAGGGTGCCATGAACCTACGTCCCAGGGTGCCATGAACCTACATTCCAGGGTGCCATGAACCTACATCTCAGGGTGCCATGAACCTACATCCCAGGGTACCATGAACCTACATCCCAGGGTGCCATGAACCTACTTCCCAGGGTACAGTGAACCTACATCCCAGGGTACCATGAAGGATCCGAAGCATCCCGGGGCTGGTGCTCAAAGCCAGCACTCAGATATCTAGTATACAAGCACAACATTTCGCTCAGTATAGAGTTCCAGCAAATGAGAGAAACCTCTATGCACTTTCTCCAGTTCCACATGTTAACGTTCGTTGAGCTAAATGCATCGTTTACCCGGGGACGTGATCTCGTACAACAACATGAAGAAATGAGATTCATTGAGGGAATCATTGTGAACGTCCGTGCCACAAGTGTTACCAAGGAGGCACGTAGCCCCTTGGAGACGGGAGGAGGGGATACAACTATCTCAAAAAGGGTCTAGGTCGGTCGGTCGGTCGGTCGGTCGGTCGGTCGGTCGGTCGGTCGGTCGGTCGGTCGGTCTCTCTCTCTCTCTGCTGGTGACACACATCTACAGAAACCCCACATAGTTTCCCGCCAGGTCTCCCGCTTCCCCAGCCCCAATGTTCTCCCCAGACCACAGTTTCAGAAAAGAAGTTGAAGGTTTGGTATACGAGTGTATATGGAATAACAAATTAATGTGAGAAGTAGCACGATAGAATCTAGGAGACGACGTCCCTAGACATCATAGCACTTACAGAAACAAAACTAACTGGGATGATAATAGACGCAATCTTCCCACCCAGATATCAGATCCTGAGGAAAGATAGAAGGAGCAGACGGATACGCTAGCTGAGAGCTCACAAGGGTAGAGCAAAGCTACTAGTAATGCGCGATTTCAATCATAAGGAGATTGACTGGGAAAACCCGGAGCCATATATCAGTCCCGAAACATGGAGAGCCAAGTTGATAGATGTGGTACTGGAAAACCTCATACATCAACATGTTAGAGACACTACCAGAGAGAGAGGTGAGGATGAACCAGCCAGCAAGAGTGGACCTTGATTCACCCTGAGTACTTCGTACATCGAGGACATTACATATGAAAGGCCCCTCAGAGCTAGTGATCACGTGGTTCTGAGCTTGGAATACATAGTAGAGTTACAAGTGAAAAGGGTAACAGAAGTAGGATGAGAGAAGCCAAACTACGAATGGGGGGACTACACAGGCATGAGGAACTTCCTGCAAGAGGATCAGGGAGGAAAGAGAATTGGTAGGAAAATCAGCAAACGAAATGATGGACTATATGACAACAAAATTCAATGAGGCAGAGGAAAGGTTTGTTCACATGGGCAACAGAAATAATGGGAAGTCCAGAACGAGTCCTTGGTTTACCCCCAAAGGTGTAGGGAGGCAAAAACTTAGTTTGGAATGGAAAATGTACAGAAAACAAAGGACCCAGGAAAATAAAAAGAATAGTCGAAGAGCCAAAAACGAGTATGCACAGATAAGGAGGGAGGCCCAGCGACAGTTCGAAAACAACATAGCATCCAAAGTCAAGTCTGACCTGAATCTGTTGTATAGTCACATCAGACGGAAAGTCAAGGACAAGGTAATCAGACTGAGGAAGGAAGATGGGGAGCTCACAAGAAACGATCATGAAGTATGTGAAGAGCTCAACATGAGATTTAAGGAGAAATATACAGAGGAGACAGAAATGGATCTGGGAAGACAGAACAGGAGGGCACACCAACAAGGAATATACCAACAAGTGCTGGATGAGATACACACAACCGAGGAGGAGATGAAGAAGCTGCTAAACGAACTTGAAACTTCTAAGGCGGTGGGACCGGACATCTCTCTGTGGATCGTTAGAGACAGAACAGAGAAGCTGTGTATGCCACTAACAACAATTTTCAACATATCCATTGCGAGTGGGCAAATACCTGAGGTATGGAAGACGGCAAACGTATTCCCCATTTTTAAGAAAAGAGACAGATACGAGGCATTAAACTACAGACCAGTGTTACTGACGTGTATTGTATGCAAAGTCATGGAGAAAATTATCAGGAGAGTAGAGGAACACCAGATCAGAATAAGCTTATAAACGACAACCAGCATGGATTCTGAGAAGGAAAATCCTGTATCACAAACCTACTGGAGTTTTATTACAAGGTAACTGCAGTAAGACACGAGACAGAGAGGTGGGTAGACTGCATTTTCTTGGACTGTAAGGCCTTCGACACAGTCCCTCACAGGAGATTAGTGCAAAAGCTAGAGGATCAGGCACGCATAACAGGAAGGCCATTGCAAGAGACAAGAGAATACCTGACAGGGAGGTAACAACGAGTTGCCTCCCTGTCAGGTATATGTGAATGTCCCTTTTTGCAGATGATGTGAAGCTAATGAGGAGAATCAAAGCGGATGAGCATCAGGCAGGACTACAAAGAGACCTGGACAGGCTGTAAGCCTGGTCCAACAACTGGCTCCTCGAATTTAACCCAGCCAAATGTAAAGTCATGAAGATCGGGGAAGGGCAAAGGCGGCGGCAGAGTATGGGCTATGTGACCATAGACTATAAACCTTACTCAAGGAAAAGTATCTTGGGGTGAGTATAATACCGAGCACATCTCCTTAGGTGCACATCAACCAGATAACTGTTGTAACATATGGGCGTCTGGTGAACCTCAGAATAGCGTTCCGATACCTCATTAAGGAATGGTTGAAGACTCTATACACCAGTTTGGAACCCACACCTGGTCAAGCACGTCAAGAAATTCGAGAAAGTGGAAATGTTTGCAACAACACTAATTCCAGAGCACAGGGTAATGCCCTACTAAGAAAGGTTATGGAAAATCGGGCTGACGACATTGGAGGACAGAAGGGTCAGGAAAGACATGATAACAACATACAAAATACTGCGAGGAATTGACAAGGTGGACAGAGACAGATGTTCCAGAGATGGGACACAGAAACAGGGGGTCACAATTGGAAAATGAAGACTGAGATGAGTCACAGGGATGTTAGAAAGTATTTCTTTAGTCAGTGAGTTATCAGGAAGTGGAATAATCTGGCTAGCGACGTAGTGGAGCCAGAAACCATACATACATAGTTATAAGACGAGTTATGATAAAGCTCACGGAACAGGGAGACAGAGGTGCCCTAGTAGCGACCAGTGAAGTGGGGCCAGGAGCTATGACTCGACCCCTGCAAACCACAAATAGATGAGTACCTTCCAAACATATACATTTTTGCATATACATACATTATATATATATATATATATATATATATATATATATATATATATATATATATATATATATATATATATATAGGCGAATTTCTATGTCTTTAGATATATTTTTTCATTTATAAAATTAATGGTTCTGTACCAAAAGAACCTTAGGAAACTTACCTAACCTTATTATACCAAGAACAATTTAATTTAGCCTAATCCAACTAAATATATTTTAGGTAAGTTTAAATAATTTAATAATAAACAAACACAATGAAATATATTTTTTCGTTAGGTTCAAAATGGTTTTTGCGAAATTACTGCATACACAAATTTTCACTTGCCCTATTCGGCAAGAAGAGCGTTGCTATTTAAGCCAAAATCGTAAGTTTTACCTATTTGTCACGACGTTATATATCTGACAATACCTTGCGAAAGTAATTATTTTCCATTTAAGTGATTTATCAATAATGTCTGCAA
This sequence comes from Cherax quadricarinatus, assembly GCF_038502225.1. Taxonomy (NCBI): domain Eukaryota; kingdom Metazoa; phylum Arthropoda; class Malacostraca; order Decapoda; family Parastacidae; genus Cherax; species Cherax quadricarinatus. The sequence continues at coordinate 4,239,062 of NC_091334.1, read as the reverse complement.
TCCTTGCACAATTAATGTAAATTTTATATGAACTCGTAATTTTTGTCTGCATGTTGGTGATGCAAGGCGTTATTTGTTACCATTGTTGTTGTTGCAATTATTTCTTTTTTACCAGCAGCAGCAGCAGCAGCAGCAGCAGCAGCAGCAGCAGCAGCAGCAGCAGCATTAGCAATAGTATTAATAACAGTAGCAGTAATAATAGTAGTAGTAGTTGCAGTAGTAGAAGAGGGAGGGAGATAAGAGTGTGATAGATGTCGGTTGTGTACTCACCAATTTGTGTTTACGTGAGTCGTGTCCTGGTTCTCGACTGATATCATTGTTTCTTCTGACCCTGTGTTTGTGTGTTTATTATGAACGTGGGTAAGAATGGCCACTGAGACCTTTTCGTAATGGGACTATGAAGCAAACAAAACTCAGCAGTAGACTGTAAATAATGTACATCTTAGTATTACGGATTGCGAAAAACATTTAGGAGTTCTGGTTAGCAGTAATCTAAAACCAAGACAACAGTGCATTAGCGTTCGCAATAAAGCTAACAGAATCCTTGGCTTCATATCAAGAAGTATAAATAATAGGAGTCCTCAGGTTGTTCAACTCTATCCTTCTTCAACTATATCCTTGGTTAGGCCTCATTTAGATTATGCTGCTCAGTTCTGGTCACCGTGTTACAGAATGGATATAAATGCTCTGGAAAACGTACAGAGGAGGATGATAAAGATGATCCCATGTATCAAATCTTCCCTATGAGGATAGACTGAAGACCCTGAATCTGCACTCTCTCGAAAGGCGTAGAATTAGGGGGGATATGATCGAGGTGTATAAATGGAAAACAGGAATAAATAAAGGGGATGTAAATAGCGTGCTGAAAATATCTAGCCTAGACACGACTCGCAGCAGTGGTTTTAAGATGGAAAAATTCAGATTCAGGAAGGATAGAGGAAAGCACTGGGTTGGTAACAAAGTTGTGGATGAGTGGAACAAACTCCCGAGTACAGTTATAGAGGCTAAAACGTTGTGTAGTTTTAGAAATAGGTTAGATAAACACACGAGTGGGTGTGGGTGGGTGTGAGTTGGACCTGATTAGCTTGTGCTACTAGGTCAGTCGCCATGTTCCTTCCTTAAGTGAATGTGACCTGACCTGACTAGGTTGGGGCATTGGCTTAAGCCGGTAGGAGACTTGGACCTGCCTCGCATGGGCCAGTAGGCCTGCTGCAATGTTCCTTCTTTCTTATGTTCTTATGTAATGTATATTTGCCTTCACCCACTGTATACAGGAATGTACACTGTGTACAATATGTACAGATGGAATAATAAGTGTACACCACGGTGACAGATGGCAAAGCAGAAGCCAGAGAGAGTGCACCGTGCTCAACCAGCAGGTAGGCAAGTCTGCCAATGCTTCCCGCAAGTGAACCATCTTACTTCATCTTTGGCGGGCTTCCCTGTGATTGGTCAATGAACCAAGGTACTGACTTAAGGACGGGTACCCTATTGATCGTTAAACCCATAGCACCCGGTTCGCTGGTTGGGAGGCAGCCTATATGGGAATGTGACATACGGTGAATAAATTGTAGCATCCTCTTTGCATGCCACAGTAATAATGTGTATGTGTGTGTGTTCTTACCTAATTCACCTAATTATGGTTGCAGGGGTCGAGACTCAGCTCCTGTGTGTGTGTACTCACCTATTTGTGGTTGTAGGGGTCGAGAGTCAGCTCCTGGCCCCGCCTCTTCACTGATTGCTACTGGGTCCTCCCTCTCCCTGCTCCATGAGCTTTATCATACCTCGTCTTAAAATTATGTATGGTTCCTGCCTCCACTACATCGCTTGTGTGTGTGGGGGAGTGTGTACTCACCTATTTGTGGTTGCAGGGGTCGATTCAAAGCTCCTGGCCCAGCCTCATCACTGATCGCTACTAGGTCATCTCTATCCCTGCTCAACGAGCTTTAACAAACCTCGTCTTAAAACTATGTATAGTTCCTGTCTCCACTGCGTCACTTGCCATACTATTCCACTTCCTGACAACTCTGACTAAAGAAATACTTCCTAACATCCCTTTGACTCGTCTGAATCTTCAACTTCCAATTGTTTCTGTGTCCCATCTCTATAACATTTTGTCTCTGTCCACCTTGTCTATTCCTCGCAGTATTTTGTATGACGTTATCATGTCTCCCCTATTCCTCCTGTCCTCCGGTGTCGTCAGGCCGATTTCCCTTAAGCCTTATGCGTAGGACATTTACCTGGGCTTTGGAACTAGTCTTGTTGCAAACCCGAGAACTTTCTCGAATTTCCTGACTTGCTTGACTAGGTGTGGGTTCCAAACTGGTGCTGCATACTCCACTATGGGGCTGACGTAGACGTCTTGAACGATTCCTTATTGAGGTACCGGAACGCTATTCTGAGGTTTGCCATTCACCCATGTGCTGCAGCCGTTATTTGGTTGATGTGCTCTTCAGGAGATGTGCCTGTTGTTATACTCACCCCAAAATCTTTTTCCTTGAGTGAGGTTTGTAGTCTCTGGCCCCCTAGACTGTATTCCGTCTGCGGTCTTCTTTCCCCTTCCCCAATCTTCATGACTTTGCACTTGGTGGGATTGAACTCCAGGAGCCAATTGCTGGACCAGGTCTGCAGCCTGTCCAGATCCCTTTGTAGTTCTGCCTGGTTGTCGATCGAGTGAATTCTTCTCATCAACTTCACGTCATCTGCAAACAGGGACACCTCAGAGTCTATTCCTACCGTCATTTCGTTCACAAATACCAGAAACAGCACTGGTCCTAGGACTGACCCCTGTGGGACCCCGCTGGTCACAGGTGCCCACTCTGATACCTCGCCACGTACCATGACTCGCTGCTGTTTTCCTGACAAGTATTCCCTGATCCATTGTAGTGCCTTCCCTGTTATCCCTGCTTGGTCCTCCAGTTTTTGCACCAATCTGTTGTGTGGAACTGTGTCAAATGCCTTCTTGCAGTCCAAGAAGATGCAATCCACCCACCCCTCTCTCTCTTGTCTTGCTGCTGTCACCATGTCATAGAACTCCAGTAGGTGTGTGTGTGTGTGTGTGTGTGTGTGTGTGAGAAAGGGAGTGAGAACTATACTCAGCGAGAGGTCGATGAGAGCAATGAGGTAGAGAAGGCTGGGGGGAGATGGGGGGGTACAGGGAGATGGACGACGTGGGAGAAGAGGAGAGAAGAGAAAAAGAGTAAAGAGTGAAGAAAGGGAAGAGAAGCTGTGGCTTTTGTGCCTTTGTACAGCGACTGAAGCTTTGGTGTAGGTGGGAGGGAGGCTACCTTGTTTGATCTAACTCACTCACTCTCTCTCTCTCTCTCTCTTTTTTTTCTCTCTCTCTCTCTCACTGTGTCTCTCTCTGTCTCTGTCTTTAGTAAATTACTTTCTTATAATCCAACAGTCTCCTCTTACCACACTAAAATCCATTCCGTCTGTTGTCAGTTTACACTGGCTTTACTGTATTACCTACAAGATGTCAGTGTACACACTGACTTTACTGTATTTCCTGCAAGATGTCAGTGTACAGTCTGACTTCACTGGAATGCCTGAAAGATGTCAGTGTACAGACTGACTTCAGTGTACACACTGGTCTGTTGTTTATCTATGATATTACCTAGAAAACCACAGTGCTACAGAGGCTAGTTTCCCAGTGTGTGTGTGTGTCTCTCTCTGCTGGCTGTTGTGTGCGTGCGTTTGTCACACACATACACTTATGCGAATTATTATTATAATAAAAAAAAAGCAGTAAACCACAAGGGCTATACAGCGCTGCAGGGCAGGAAGGAAGCGAGGGCATCAGGTGGCAAAAGGGAGATGGATGAGTAGTAGGTTACGGAGAACAGCGGGGCAGTGGATGGTGACAGGGTAGACGGCAGCAAGAGATTAAGGTAGAAAGGGCTGAGGGGAGCGCAAAAGGTATCATCATCAGAGTTTGTGGAGTAAATCAGTCGTTGTCAAGAAGTCAATGAGAGAGCCAGGATTAAAGGAGGGTCCATCAGCACGAAGGGGAGGTAAAGAGAGAGTAGTAGAGCGGAGAGGACGTTGGAGGTAAATTCTGCATGCTCGTTGATAGAGAGGGCAGTCTAACAGAATGTGACTAACCGATACTGGAACTTGACACTTCTCTCAGAGAGGAACAGGGTGCCTCTCCATGAGATACCCATGAGTAAGACGAGTGTGGCCAATGTGAAGACAGGAGAGAGTGGTCTCACAACCTCAACACTGATGACAAGAAGATGGCCAGTAACCTATATTCGGTTTAATAGACTGAAGTTTGTTACCGAGCAGGTTAGACGAACGTTGTTGCCAATGGGTGTGAAGGTGGGTAGCTATTACAGCATAGTAGTCCATGAATGGAACACCTCTATGAAACTGGGAGGTCATGTACTGCTGACCACGCAGCAGTGTCTGTCTGTTCATTGCCCTGTACGTCAACATGACCAGGGACCCAACAAAAAACAATATCTTCATGCTTGGTAGAGATGCGGCGTAGCCAAAGTTGGATACGGGTTGATCGTTTCTGAGAAGAACTAGAAGGTGGTGAAGTATCATCATCAGGCAATTGTCGTTGGCGTTTAGAAGTGGGACCGAAGTTGGTCCGACGTGAAACAGGCTGGCGATTCGAAAATTGCCACATTTTAGAGGTAGAGGCCGGAAGCATAGTCAAAGGAGAGTGGCGGTCAGACAAATCGAAAGAGTCAGTCGAAGCCCCGGTACCTGAAGTGGGTGAGGAAACAGAACCAGCAAGAGGTACAGGGGTATCAGGGGTGTCCGAAGAGTGGTCGAAAAATGAGGGAGGGTCAGAATGGGGTGCGGTATCAAGAAGAGGCCCGGGGGTAGGAAGTTCATGGATTGGGATCCCCATGGTTAGGTTACTTTTTCTCTTTTTGTTTTTAAGAAAAAAATGAAAATAAAAAAAAAGAATAAAAAAAAGGGGGGAGTGAGAAGGAATAGTTCCTAGGAGGAATGAAAGGGCCGGAAATCACCCTCAGCACCCAAGAGGACCTCAGAACCGCAAGTAGTGCAAATGCAGCATGGAACCCATGCCATACCCTACCCTTCATGCCAGTAAACCAGCAATCCAGGATAGCAACCTCACATCTGCCGAGCTACCTCAATGGACAAAAGAGAGGGCGGCCGCATATACGCCACAAAGCATACCTCCTTCGGCCACCACCCCCGGAATCCGAAAGGTGGTTTCCAGAGATATACTCGTTGCCCGAAAGACACTCAAAGCCACCCCTCAGAATTCCGGAGAGGGATCGGGACATCCCAAGGCGATCCAGATTCCATGGCAAACTACGCACCTCCAAGAACCTCAATGGAATGGGATGGACCCCAGTGCCCTTCCTCCTACCTAGGAAGCAGCATGCCTGTGGGAAGAATCCTACAGGCCAAAAGAAGGAAGGGAGGAGGAGGAGGAAAGGGAAAAGGGAGGGTAGGGAGGATGGGATAGGGAAGGGGGGATTGGGTGGCAATTAGGTTCGGTCTGAGGAAGAAGACCGACAGGTCTAATTCCTCAGACCAAGAGCCTCTTCACCACGACAAGGAGCCCCCCTTGAAGAGGCACTTATGTAGAGCAAGAGTGCATGTGTGTGGCGTCCGTCACATTCATTTGTGAATCATCACCTTCGTGAATGGTTCCCTCACGTTCATGAGTGGTTCCCTCACCTTCGTGTGAGGTTTCCCCTCACCTTCGTCAGTGTTTCCCCTGATCTTCGTGTGTCCAACACAGGTTGTTCTTCAACAACTCCTCACTCACAATACAGTCCACCAGTCGCTCGTGTTGTGAGTTTCTTTCTACTTATTTGAAAACAATTCCATCAATGAAAGCAAAATCTTGAGACTGAGGGCAGCAGCATCGTCCAGTAGCGGTCATTCTCGTGTCCACAAACAAAACAGTAAGTTATATAATGCAATGGTTTAAATCTTTCAAGCAAGAGCTTCTCCACCTCCACTCCAAGAAACTGGTGTTGGTTTATAATTCGTTTTCTGGAGTTTATCTGGAGAGAGTTCCGGGGGTCAACGCCCCCGCGGCCCGGTCTGTGACCAGGCCTCCTTAGGTCAGTGTCCTAGGATGCGACCCACACCAGTCGACTAACACCCAGGTACCCATTTTACTGATGGGGAACATAGACAACAGGTGGAAAGAAACACGTCCAATGTTTCTACTCTGGCTGGGAATCGAACCCAGGCCCTCACCGTGTGAAGCGAGAGCGTTAACCACCAGGCCACCAGAGGAGGAACTACTGTTATAAACGTTTTAGTGTTAAGCTGATGTTTCGCAATTCTCCAGACTATATAGCAGAACTCTTCTCCAGGCTGAGTGACTGACCACCTCAAGACTATGTCTTCTAGGGTGATGGACTGATGACATCGTCTTCACATATCTGCTACTGTTGCCTATGTATTCGACTGAACATGCCTAGTGTGCAGTCGAAACGTTTCCAAAATAAAGATACCCATTATTATTATAATCAAAGAAAGCGCTAAACCGACAAGGGTCATACAGCGCTGCGGGGCAGAAAATAGTGTTTGGGCTATAAACAGCTAGGTGGAGAGGGGATCAGAGGTGAGGGGAGAAAAGGGCTGGAAGGGACGCTAAGGGCTGTGTGTCAAAGTTCGTACAGTAAAACAGTTGCTGACAAAAAGTCAAAAAGTGATTGTAAGTCAAAGGCTGGACCGTCTGTACGAAGGGAAGATAAGGTAAGAGTGGTAGGGCGGTGGCGGCGTTGTTGGAGGTAAATCCTGCGTGCTCGCTGGCTGGTAAACAGGGCATTCTACAAGAAAGTGAAGAACCAAAATAGGGACCCGACAAACCTCACAGAGGAATGAGGTGTTGCTCTATGAGATACCCATGGGTAAGGTGGGTATGGTTGGTGTGGAGACGGGAAAGCGCAGTCTCCCGAGTACGGCAACAGTGGTAAGATGGCCACAAACCTAAAAGTGGTTTAATAGAGTGCAATTTGTTATGGTGCATGTCCGACCACCGTTGTTGTCAACGGCCACGAAGACGGCAGAGATGACTGGAAAATCTCTAAATGGAATACCTCTATAGGAAACCGAAAGATCATGCACCACTGACCGTGCAGCAGCATCCGTTTGTTTATTGTCCTGCACATTAACGTGTCCGGGACCCAACAGAAAACGACGTCTTTGTTTTAACCAGCCACACGGCGCAACCATAGTTGAATACGAAGAACTAATGGATGAGAGGAATCAAATTGTAAAATGGCTTGTAAAGCTCTGAGGGAATCTGAAATGATCACAAACGTCGAAGGAGACATGTAATACGGAGAAGCGCTGTGAGGATGGCATACAACTCGGCAGTAAAAGTACTAGCCGAGTCTAACAAATTACCTCGGACAATATCGTCAGGGAACACCGCCGCAAACTCAACAACGTCAGAAGATTTAGAACCATCTACATAAACAGCGATGGCATGAGCATGCAACCGGAAATGATCGAGAAAAAGAGAGCGAGAAGCAGCCGTAGGCAGGAGAGCTTTGGCGCACGGCAGTAGGGGAGAACAGACACGAACCATCGGAACTTCCCAAGGGTGAAGGGAAAAGGCAGACACTAAATGAACATACAAGGGAGGTAACTGGAGAGAACACCAAAGTGAAGACAAAGAGAAAACGGTCGGAGTAAGCAAGGACGCCGAACAAATAATGGGCTTCTACTAACGTCAGAAACCAACGTATATGTAGAAGGGACACGAAGGTCATTAGAGCGGACAAAATAATGAAGACAATGAGCATCACGACAATCAGCTAAGGAAGGAACATTCACCTCTGCATACAGGCTTTCAACAAGGGATGAACGAAAGGCACCAAGGCGTAAACGTAGACCTTGAGGATGAAGAGGATCTAACTTAGAAAGAGTTGTAGGAGAAGCCACAGAATAAACTTGGTCACCATAATCCAGCTTGGACAAGAATAGGATGGAATGCAAACGGAGGAGAGTTCGGCGATCTGCTCCCCATGAACGATGCGCAAGAATTTTCAGAAGATTCAGCCGACCATGGCAAGCTGCCTTCAAAGAGAAAATGTGAAGTGTCCATGGTTACCGGCGATTGAAGAGGCCAAAAAACTTGACCGTATCACATTCTTGAATACGTGAGCCGTGTAAATACAATGGAATATCTGGGATAAGAAGACGTCTAGTGAAGGTAATGAAATGGGTTTTCGTATTAGAAAATTTAAATCAATGAGAAATGATCTAATGGGAAACTCGTCAATCGCACCGTGAATGGAGGCTGCTACCAGGGGACAGTTAACACCTGTGTAAGCTATAGCGAAGTCATCCACATAAAGTGACCACCAAATATACGATGAAAGAACTGAAAGTTGGTTATTTATAGCCAAGAGTAAAAGGGAAGTGCTAAGGACACAACCTTGTGGGACTCCCTCGGCCTGAACAAAGCCTGAGGAAAGCGAGGCACCAACACGGACACGAAAATGTCTGTCAGAAATGAAAGCAGCAAGGAAGGTTGGTAGATTACAGCGGAGGCCTATGGAGTGGACTTGGGTTAAAATGTTATACCTCTATCACGCTACCACATATTTATTTCATTATTTCGATAATACTATCATGCTAGTACCTTCGTTATCAGCTAAAATTAAGATATTGGATCGTTGTAATATTATCCTTTTTATCTTTCATCATATGCTTGTAATTTTAACTCATAAGAAAAGGGTATGTGTATTCATGTCTTGTAGTGATCTTACTGATATGTATAAGTACGTAACTAGTATTGTAAAATTCAAGAGTATAGTATTGTTTGTAACGTCTGAGGTTGACGCTCACTGTTTATTGGATCACTGACCCACTTGATGTGGTCGGTACTGGCCACGATCACAGGCAGTAGGTTCAAGGTCCCAGTACTGTACACTTAAACCCTCTTAAGAAGAAGTAATATATTCCTTCCTGTTAAGGTTTTGTAATTTTATATAAGACATTAAGGCATTGTTTCGACAGATTAGAGAGTTAACTTTGGTCTCTTGTACGAGACAACGGAGGACTTACTGTAAGGAAGGTTGATGGTCATATTGTCTAGTGTCTCTCTTACCTGCGTTGAGAGGTCTATACTCAGAAAACACTCTAGCTGTACTTATGCTACACAGCACTGGAGGCTTGAACTTAGCCTTCACATGTAGTTGGGCTACCAGCGTATAAAGAGAAATCTATACCCAAGTGGATTACGACCAAGTTAATTCATTCTGTTGTGTATACTCTCTGAGGAGACATTAAAATCCCAGCGTACTATGTCTTTTAAGACTGAACAAAGTGTTATACTATGTCTGTATTAATTGAATTACATTGGGTCTGTTTAATGTAATGTCTTGTATAAATTATAATCATTTAATAAGTCCGGTTATGCCGAGACTAAGTATATAAAAGTAATGTCCTGAACTGCTTTGACAAGAACTCAAAGGAACCCAACAGTTCAGCTTTATATATATTATATATATTTTATCCATGGGGAAGTGGAATAAGAATCTTTCCTCCATTAGCCATGCGTGTTGTAAAAGTCAACTCAAATGCCGGGAACAATGGGCTAGTCACCCCTTCTCCCGTATAGTCTACTAAAAAAGAAAAAGAAGAAAACCGTCAAAGTGGGATGTTAGATTGTGTGTGGATGTTGTGCGAATGATAAGAAAGATGATTGTGGATGTTATGAATGAGAAGAGGCTGGATGTCCTGGCTTTAAGTGAAACAAAGCTGAAGGGGGTGGGAGAGTTTCAGTGGAGAGGAATAAATGGAATTAGGTCACGGGTTTCAAATAGAATTAGAGCTAAAGAAGGAGTAGCAATAATGTTGAAGGATAAGTTATGGCAGGAAAATAGGGAATATAAATGAGTGAGTGCGTGAGGAGTTTTGAACCAAGTGTGAGAGTACTTGTGGTTGGGGATCTCAATGCTAAAGTGGGTAAAAATGTTGTGGAGGAAGTAGTAGGTAAATTTGGGGTGCCAGGGGTAAATGTAAATGGGGAGCCTTTAATTGAGCTATTTGTAGAGAGAGGTTTGGTATTAAACAATACATATTTTATGAAAAAGAGAATAAATAAGTATACAAGGTATGATATAGCACGTAATGAAAGTAGTTTGTTAGAATACGTGTTGGTGGATAAAAGGTTGATGGGTAGGCTCCAGGATGTACATGTTTATAGAGGAGCAATGGATGTATCGGATCATTATTTAGTTGTAGCCACAGTTAGAGTAAGAGGTAGATAGTACATAAGGAAAATGGCTACAGCAAGAGAGAGGTGAAAGTGTATAAACTAAGGGTAGAGGACGTTAAGGTAGACTAATGCAAATTTGAGTAGTTGGGGGGTTGAAGAGGGTTGGGATAATTTAAAAAATGCAGTATTAGAATGTGGGGCAGACGTTTGCGGCTAAAGGAGGGTGGGTGCAGGAGGAAAATGGAGTGATTGGTGGAATGATGAAGTAAAGGGTGTAATGAAATAGAAAGAGGAGCTTATGAGAGGTTTTCAAAAAGCAGAAGTGTTGTAAGAAGAGCAGAGTATATGGAGAGTAAAAGAAAGGGGAAGAGAGTGGTGAGTGCAAAAGGAGAGCAGATGAGGGCACTGCCAAGAAATTTTATTGAAAAAAAAAATTGGAGTGAGATAAGCAAGTTAAGAAAGCCTTGGGAACAAATAGATTTGTCAGTTAAAAAAGAGTAGAGGAGTTAGTAGATGGGGAGATGGAGGTATTGGGTAGATGACAGGAATATTTTGAGGAACTTTTAAATGTCGAAGAAGAAAGGGAGGCGGTAATTTTATGCACTGGTCAGGGAGGTATAACATCTTTTAGGAGTGAAGAAGAGCGGGATGTGAATGTGGGTGAGGTATGTGAGGCATTATGTAGAATGAAAGGGGGGTAAAGCAGCTGGAACTAACGATATCATGACATAAATGTTAAAAGCAAGGGAGGGGGGATATTGTGTTGGAATGGTTGGTATGTTTGCTTAATAAATGTATGAAAAAGGGGAGGGTACCCAGGGATTGGCAGGGAGCATGCATAGTTTGCTGAGTATACCAATTAACGTGTACGGAAGGGTTATTATTGAAAGAATTAGAAGAAAGACAGAGAGTAGGATTGCGGATGAGCAGGGAGGTTTCCGAGTGGGTAGGGGATGTGTGGATCAAGTGTTTACATTGAAGCATTTATGTGAACAGTATTTAGATAAAGGTAGGGAAGTTTTTATTGCATTTATGGATTTAGAAAAGGCATATGACAGAGTGGATAGGGGAGCAATGTGGCAGATGTTGCAAGTACTAAAGGCTGTAAAGAGTTTTTATGAGGATAGTGAGGTTCAGGATAGGGTGTGTAGAAGTAAATGCTAGGGTGTTGGGGAGAGGAGTGGGATTTAAGTATGGGGAATCAAGTACAAAATGGGAGTTGACACAGTTACTTTTTGCTGATGATACTGTGCTTATGGGAGATTCTAAAGAAAAGTTGCAAAGGTTAGTGGACGGGTTTGGAAGGGTGTGTAAAGGTAGAAAGTTGAAAGTGAACATAGATAAGAGTAAGGTGATGAGGGTATCAAATGATTTAGATAAAGAAAAAATGGATATCACACTGGAGAGAGGGAGTATGGAAGAAGTGAATGTTTTCAGATATTTGGGAGTTGATGTGTCAGCAGATGTGTTTATGAAGGATGAGGTTAACCATAGAATTGAAGTAAAAAAGGCGGAGTGGTGCAATGAGGTATTTGTGGAGACAAAAAACGTTATCTATAGAAGCAAAGAAGGGAATGTATGAAAGTTTAGTGGTACCAACGCTCTTATATAGGTGTGAAGCTTGGGTTGTAAATGCTGCAGCGAGAAGGCGGTTGGAGGCAGTGGAGATGTCCTGTCTAAGAGCAATGTGTGGTGTGAATATTATGCAGAGAATTCGGAGTGTGGATATTAGGAGGTGTGGAGTTACTAAAAGTATTAGTCAGAGGGCTGAAGAGGGGTTGTTGAGGTGGTTTGATCATTTAAAGAGAATGGATCAAAGTAGAATGACTTGGAAAGCACATAAATCTGTAGGGGAAGGAAGGCAGGGTAGGGGTCGTCCTCGAAAAGGCTGGAGGGAGGGGGTAAAGGAGGTTTTGTGGGCGAAGGGATTTAACTTACAGCAAGTGTAAGCATGTTAGATAGTGAATGGAGACGAATGGTTTTTGAGACCTGACGAGCTGTTGGGATGTGAGCAAGGTAATATTTAGTGAAGAGATTTAGGGAAACCAGTTAGCCGGACTTGAGTCCTGGAAATGGAAAGTACAGAACCTGCACTTTAAAGGAGGGGTTTGGAATATTGACAGTTTGGAGGGACATCTAAACTGTCGTATCTAAGCACCTCTGCAAAGACAATGATTATGTGCGAGTGAGGTGAAAGTGTTGAATGATGAAAGTATTTTCTTTTTGGAGACTTTCTATCTTTTTTGGGTCACCCTGCCTCTGTGGGAGACGGCCGACTTGTTGAAAATAAATAAATAAATAAGTAAATATATATATATATATATATATATATATATATATATATATATATATATATATATATATATATAAACATTGTCTCTACGTCCACAGCAGGACTCGAACCTGCCAACTCTGTATCAGAGTCCACAGTACTTTACCACGGAACTAGACCCAAGACAAGTATGGGCGCTTAGCCGAAGCTAAGCGATGTTACCCCATACCCCCGGGCACCAAGCTCGTTTTGAAAGTTATTTCATCGAATCCTGCCACATGCAGTGGACAACGAAAGAGATTTGAAATGCTTAACAATTCGCAAACAGGCGAGTACTGTGGATTCTGATGTAGAGTTGGCAGGTTCGAGTCCTGCTGTGGACGTAGAGACAATGTTTGCAAATAATTTCGCCTGTTTGCGAATTGTTAAACATATATATATACGTATATATATATATATATATATATATATATATATATATATATATATATATATATATATATATATATATATATATATATATATATATATAGGTCAGTCGTCACGTGAGGTCACAGACCCTGAGCTGCTTTGGGGATTAGCGTGGACGGTTACAAAGCATGGCTTGCTTCTGCAGTGTTTTAAAAATTGAGGTTGGAGAGTTGAAGGAGGAGGTCTTGCTTCTCCAGGAGGAGATTAGGAGGCTGAAGGTCCACCTCAGTGGGTCTGGGAGAGAGTGTGAGGTGGCTGGAGTTGTGGGGAATGAGGCTTCTAGCAGTGAGGTGCAGTCTGTCTCTCGCTGTGAGGAGGCTGTAGTTGGGGAGGTAGCAACGGCTACCAGCAGTGAGGTGCAGTCCAGCACCTGCTACAAGTGGCGAGTGGTTCACAGTAATGGAAGGCGCATCAGAGTAAGGAAAGTTAAGAGTGAAGATCTGAAGGTAGGAAATCGCTTCTCTGTTCTTCAGGATGAATGTACTTCAGTGGCCAGTGAAGGTAAGGGTACTACTGCCCCTGCTAATGGAGGTAAGCGCATTCTTGTGGTTGGTGACTCTCAGGTAAGATATATTGACCGTGCTTTTTGTAATAGGAATAAGAAGATGAGAGATAGTGTGTGCTTCCCTGGAGCTGGTGTTGGGGACATAGTCAACAGGCTGGATAATATGTCAGGTAATGGGAACAAGCCCATTATCTGTCTCAGTGCTGGTGGAAATGATATTGGGAAGGGTAGGAGAGAAGAGCTGCTAGATAAGTACAGGTCAGCTATAGATTTCATTAAGTCTAAGGGAGGGATCTCAATCATATGTAGCATCTTGCCTAGAAGGGGAGTAGGAAATGAATGGTTGTCTAGGGCAATTGGTGTAAATTGCTGGCTAGACAGATACTGCAAGGAACTTGCAATCCCATTCATTGACAACTGGAACAACGTTTATGGCAAACATGATATGTATGCAAGGGATGGGGTACATCTCTCTGGGGCAGGGGTGGTAGCACTTGCAGACTCGATTGAGAAGGCCATTGGTGAAATGCCTATGATTTTAAACTGATGGAAGATAGAGGTATGGGTGTGTGTGGGAAACAAGCAGGTTCAACACTAGGGTTGGAAACAGTAAATGTATAAAAGGCATTCAGCATGAAGTTATAAATAAAGGCAATAGATCAGGTCAGCAAACAAAGGGGGACAGCAGAGGGCAGCAAGGGACTAGCTCCCTTAAGGTTTACTATACTAATAGCAGGAGTGTAAGAAATAAGATAGATGAGCTAAGATTAATTGCAAGTGCAGGAAACAGATATTATTGCTATAACAGAGACCTGGCTCAATCTGAAAGATAGAGAGATGCCCTCTGAATGTCACATACCAGGCTATAAATTATTCCACACTGACAGGGTCAACAGGAAAGGTGGTGGAGTAGCGATGTATGTCAGAGACAATTTAAATTGTTGTGTTAGACAAGATATTAAATTAGAAGCGTCAGCCACTGAATCTGTTTGGTTACAGCTTCTCGAGGGCCGAGAAAAACTAATTTTGGGTGTGATTTACAGGGCCCCAAATCTTGATAGGGAGTGCAGTAAACTTCTATGGGACGAAATTCGTAAGGCATCTACATACGAAAATGTTGTGCTAATGGGAGATTTCAACTATAGACAGATTGACTGGAGCAATTTGACAGGAAATTTAGAGTCAGGTGACTTTCTTGATACGATCCAGGATTGTTTAAAACAGTTTGTGACAGAGCCTACTAGGGGAAATAACCTCCTTGACTTGGTTCTTGCCAGTAGGGAAACACTAATTAATAATCTTGAGGTTAATGATGAGCTTGGGGAAAGTGATCACAAATCACTCAGTTTTATATATCATGGAATTCCCCTAATAATGGCAATCAAGTCTCCGTCCCTGACTTTCGCTTGGCTGATTTCATAGGACTGAAAAATTACTTAGGTGGGCTGAACTGGAATGACCTGACTAAGGGTCAGGTAGGTGGTGATGGTTGCCGATATGATGCTTTCCAGGGCATAGTTCTAGCTGCTCAGTCAAATTATGTTCCAAATAGGGAAATCAGATCAAACAAAAATGATCCTAAATGGATGAACAATAGATTAAAATATCTGGTCAAAAGAGGCATATATAGGCAAATCAAAAGAGGAGAGGGGCAATTAAGAAATCGATATATTCAGTTAAAGAGAAATAAAAAAGGAAATTAGAAAAGCAAAAAGAGATTATGAGGTTAAAGTTGCAAGAGAATCGAAGACTAACCCAAAAGGATTCTTTCAGGTATACAGAAGTAAGATCAGGGACAAGATAGGCCCACTCAAAAGTTCCTCGGGTCAGCTCACTGACAGTGATAAGGAAATGTGTAGAATTTTTAACACATACTTCCTCTCAGTTTTTACTCAGGAGGATACCAGCGATATTCCAGTAATGATAAATTATGTAGAACAGGACGATAATAAACTGTGCACGATTAGGGTCACAAGTGACATGGTCCTTAGGCAAATAGATAAATTAAAACCTAACAAATCCCCAGGCCCTGATGAACTGTATGCAAGGGTTCTAAAGGAATGTAAAGAGGAGCTTAGCACACCTTTGGCTAATCTTTTCAACATATCACTACAAACTGGCATGGTGCCAGATAAGTGGAAAATGGCAAATGTGATACCTATTTTCAAAATAGGTGACAGGTCCTTAGCTTCGAACTATAGACCAATAAGCCTAACCTCCATAGTGGGAAAATTTGTGGAATCAATAATTGCCGAGGCAGTTCGTAGCCACCTTGAAAAGCATAAATTAATCAACGAATCTCAGCATGGTTTTACAAAGGGGCGTTCCTGCCTTACGAATTTATTAACTTTTTTCACTAAGGTATTTGAGGAGGTAGATCATGGTAATGAATATGATATTGTGCATATGGACTTCAGTAAGGCTTTTGACAGGGTCCCACATCAGAGACTATTGAGGAAAATTAAAGCACATGGAATAGGAGAAATTTTTTCCTGGATAGAGGCATGGTTGACAAATAGGCAGCAGAGAGTTTGCATAAATGGGGAGAAATCAGAGTGGGGAAGCGTTACGAGCTGTGTTCCACAGGGGTCAGTGTTGGGCCCCCTGCTGTTCACAATCTACATAAACGACATAGATGAGGGCATAAAGAGCGACATCGGCAAGTTTGCCGATGACACCAAAATAGGCCGTCGAATTCATTCTGACGAGGACATTCGAGCAATCCAGGAAGATTTGAATAGACTGATGCAGTGGTCGGAGAAGTGGCAGATGCAGTTTAATATAGACAAATGCAAAGTTCTAAATGTTGGACAGGACAATAACCATGCCACATATAAACTAAATAATGTAGATCTTAATATTACGGATTGCGAAAAAGATTTAGGAGTTCTGGTTAGCAGTAATCTGAAACCAAGACAACAGTGCATAAGTGTTCGCAATAAAGCTAACAGAATCCTTGGCTTCATATCAAGAAGCATAAATAATAGGAGTCCTCAGGTTGTTCTTCAACTCTATACATCCTTGGTTAGGCCTCATTTAGATTATGCTGCACAGTTTTGGTCACCGTATTACAGGATGGATATAAATTCTCTGGAAAATGTACAAAGGAGGATGACAAAGTTGATCCCATGTATCAGAAACCTTCCCTATGAGGATAGACTAAGGGCCCTGAATCTGCACTCTCTAGAAAGACGTAGAATTAGGGGGGATATGATTGAGGTATATAAATGGAAGACAGGAATAAATAAAGGGGATGTAAATAGTGTGCTGAAAATATCTAGCCTAGACAGGACTCGCAGCAATGGTTTTCAGTTGGAAAAATTCAGATTCAGGAAGGATATAGGAAAGTACTGGTTTGGTAATAGAGTTGTGGATGAGTGGAACAAACTCCCGAGTACAGTTATAGAGGCCAGAACGTTGTGTAGCTTTAAAAATAGGTTGGATAAATACATGAGTGGATGTGGGTGGGTGTGAGCTGGACCTGATAGCTTGTGCTACCAGGTCGGTTGCCGTGTTCCTCCCTTAAGTCAATGTGACCTGACCTGACTAGGTTGGGTGCATTGGCTTAAGCCGGTAGGAGACTTGGACCTGCCTCGCATGGGCCAGTAGGCCTTCTGCAGTGTTCCTTCGTTCTTATGTTCTTATATCGTGCCGAATAGGCAGAACTTGCGATCTTGGCTTAAAAATAGGACAAGTGAAAATTTGTGTATGCAATAATTTCGCCAAGATCATTCTGAACCTAACGAAAAAAATATATTTCACTGTGTTTGTTTAATATTAAATTATTGTAAACAAATCTAAAATATATTTAGTTGGGTTAGGCTAAAATAAATTGCTCTTGTTATAATAAGGTTAGGTAAGTTTTCTAAGATTCTTTCGGTGCAAAATTAAAAAAGTTTACATTAACATTAATGAAAAAATATATCTTTAAACGTGTAAGTGAAAATTTTAGAAAGGACTTAATTTTAAATGAGTTCTTGCTAACTGACCAGTTTTACATATTCGACACGACATATATGTATGTATGTATGTGTATATATATATATATATATATATATATATATATATATATATATATATATATATATATATATATATATATGAGTCTCCAAATACTATATGAAAGTTCTATTCACCAATCGTTCCATCACCTTACAGACTACAGTGGTCAGAGCAATGGGACGATAATGAGAGGTAGCAAGCACCGAGGCGCCTGGTTTGCGAAACGGTAGTACAATGGCAGATTTCCATTGTTAAGAGAGAACCAATCGTGCACAAATAAGATTGAAAAGACGCAAAAGTATTTTAAGGGCTATGGAATGCAGATGTTGTAGCATACTGATTTGAATATCATGAGGTCCAGCTGCCAGTGACTGGCAAGCAGAAAGCGTGGACTCCAGCTCTAGGAGAGTGAAAGGTACGTTATGCGGCTCCGTTCCATTAGAGGAGAAATCCAGGGGCAATTGCTCCTTGGTAGACTTAGATGCGAGAAATAAGGGACAGAGGTGAAGCCCTTGGGAGACATGGACAAGATAGTTTCCGGTTTCCGTGGCAACTTCAAGAGGTTCCGCAACACTAACACCAGCAACCCGCAAAACAGGAGCGGAGTCCGGAGCATACTTGCCACACAACTTCTGTACCTTCTTCCAAACCGCACACATAGGGAAAGACGAGGCAATGGTAGACACACAGTCTTGCCAAAAAGTGCGTTTAGCGACGCGGCGAGCGACTGCCCTTGCCCAAGAGACCATCTGAGGTGTGACTATATAGATAATGGCCCCCACACAGCATGTTTCAAACGCACCGCACGGGAACACGCAGGAGAACACCATGGCACACATGTCCGAGAATGCCTGCCTAAGAACATGACACTGCAGCAAAAGTAAGGTCGAAAACTGGTGCACCAGCTCATGAAGAGGACAAAGAAGGGTCCTCATAAAAAGCGGTAAGATAAGAATACAAATCCTAATTCACTAGTCTAAATTGCCAGCGAGGGCTATGAGGCAGTCGGGAATACGTAGTAGAAGTACGAAGAATAGGAAAGTGATCACTTCTCATGCAAATCTGGGAGAATCAACCAAGCGTAATCAAGTGCAATTGACGAGGAGCAGATAGAAAGATCAATATAAGAGAGAAACTGAGTGCGAGAGTCAAAATGGGTGGGAGCATCCATATTTAAAACAAAGAGGATGAGAAGTGAGAAGTCACCAACTGATCACCACAAGAGTTACAGTGTAACTCTCCCCAAAGATGATGATGAGCATTAGAATCACCTAACAACAAGATGGGCGGCGGTAGAGAAGAGATCAAGAATACAATATCCGAGATACAGAATGCACAGGAAGGGGGAGAGATATAGAGAGCAAACTGTTTATCATCTGTGCAAATAAATACAGGTTGCAGTATAATGCAGCAGAGAACGAACAAAGATCTGTTGATATAGTATACCAACATGCACAAGAAGTGCACTCTCATTAAATAATTCATCAGGAAAGGGATCCGAACAATGCAGCAGCATATAGCCCGAAACGGGATGAATAACAGCTGAACCAATTTTGGGCTCTTGTACCCCTACACATACTGGGGAAAACTAGGAGAGCAACACCTGGAGCTCTCCCTGATTACCCCTGAGACCACGAATATTCCATTGTAAATGAGTCATTATTCACAAAGACAGGTATGCCAACAATAAGAAGCAATAAAATCTATGGGCTATTAGGGTCAGTGAAGTCAGTGTGTGGAGGCAACTGAAAGTGTGTAAGCATGAGGAATCAGAATGGTGTGAAGGATAAGATTGCTGTGAGGATTGTGAAAAATAAGAAGGGTGTAGAAGGAGGTGCGCTGGTGTCCTGCCTCTGCAATATAGTCAGAGATAGCATCAAGTGTCTCAGCAGATAAGGAATATGCTGATACCATGACTTCAGAGACAGGTGAGGTAGAGCAAGTAGAAATCGGGAGACTGTGGAGGGAACCAAAGAGGTCTGAGAGGGGAGGGGAGTATGAACCTGGAGAGATGTGTCGGCGGGGGCAGAGGAGTTCTACAGTGGAATAGGAGAGGAAGGAGGCTGGACAGTAACTGGGGAAGAAATCTGGGGGTAAAACAGGAGAAGAGGGGACTACACGAGGGGGTGAACCTCCTCCTCCGTGTGAGAGTTAGAAAGGGGGTGAGAACCAGGCACCGTGGCCGAAAAGGAAAACTGTTGAGGAATTGTAAACACCAGAGGAAAGCAAAGAGACTTGGGCTTATGAGACAGGTTCAACTTTGCAGATGATAGACGCAAAGAGGATGCAAGCGCGCGAGGCCTTGTAGACTGAGAAACTAGTGGGC
Organism: Cherax quadricarinatus; assembly: GCF_038502225.1. NCBI lineage: Eukaryota > Metazoa > Arthropoda > Malacostraca > Decapoda > Parastacidae > Cherax > Cherax quadricarinatus. The sequence continues at coordinate 4,219,297 of NC_091334.1, read as the reverse complement.
AAGAAGTAGAGGTAGGAATAGGTAAAGAGGTGGAAGTTTTGGGGGGTTAAACCACAAAAGAATTTTAGAGGTAGGGGTGACCCCGGAAGACATGACATTGGAGGAGCTGGTAGGCAGGGGGACTGCCAAGGTTGGAGGTCTCCTAGCTACTTGAGAATAAGGGACACGGGGAAGATTTCCCTGCAGACGGAGCCAAGAGACAGCCATAGCATAACCTGGCATTAGCGGGAAAAAGACGCCTGAGGTTTATGGCAATGAGACAAGTGGGAGGAAGATTACAAGATGTATCGACATGATCTGTGGCACCACAGAGTGCTGCAAATCTGCAGTTATTAGCAGGGTGTCCAAATCGCCAGCAATTTCGACACTGTTGGGGAACAGGGACCACTTTACAAACTTCTAGGTGATGGCCCGAGATATAACTGGAAGACGGGAGTTCACGGCAGTCAAAGGTTAAGCGGATCATGTTACAGGAAAAGTGCATCCACCCACGAGCAGGCAGAACATACGTATCTACTTTGAGAATTGGAAGGTCCTGAATGGCTAAGTGCTCCAAAATATCGTCAATGCAAGACAGAAAAATCACTCTATACAATGGTACACTGTTAAACCACTGTACCACTACAAGAACTGATAGTGTGCTTGTGAACTGTGATTGGAATGTTATCAATGGAAGTAAGATGGGAAAGAGCATGAATTTGTTCTGCGATCTGGAATGTAACAATGCGCGCATCACTTTCGAGAGCACGAAAAGATATATTTATGCCAACGTGTCGTAAAAGAGCTTTACCACTACTATGCTCAGAAAGATAATCAGTTGGAGATGTCGGTTGCAGGGAGAAGAATTTAGTTCACTGCGTACTTGTAAACATGGTGCATAAAGGAAGTGGGTGTCACATGGGTCGTTTTTGGATTGAATGAGCAGACATCGAAGAACCATCGTCAGCAAATGATCTGGAACATTTAGGTGTAGTACCACGGGTGGCCCGACCTGAGGTAGGTGGGCAATCCAAAAACCATCACACTGTATTCGGGGAAGCCAGGTGCATCGTTAATGGCATGCAAGAGGTAGAGGCAGTAACAGAAATGGACGGAGTCCCAGCACATGGAGTAGGTGACGAAGTGTCACCAGCAATTACAGGGGTATGGGAAATCTAGAGAATGGTTCAATAATGAAGCCGGGTTAGAACAGAATGTGGGAACCAAAAGGGGCCTGGGAGAAGGAGGATTATCACGGAACGAAGACTCCATGTTAGTGGTACTTCTTCTTATTTTAAAGAAAAAAAAAGGAAAAAAAAAAAGAAAAAGAAGAGGGACAGTCATTAGAAGGCATGAAAGGGCCATAAGTAGTGCAGATGCAGAGTAGAACCTGTGCAATGCTCTACCTTTCACGCCAGTAAATCAGTGCTCCAGGATAGCAACCTCAAATCTACCGAGCTACATCGGTGGACAAAAGAGAGGGCGGTCAGAAATCCACCACAAAGCATACCTCCTTCGGCTGTCGCCTCCCAGAACCGACAGGCAACCTCTGGAGATACACCCATCATCTGCAAGACACACAGCCCACTTCCTGAAAATCCAGAAAGGGAGCAGGGCGCCTTCAAACAATCCAAATTCCACGGTAAACCACATCACACCCGAGGAACCTCATGGAGCGGGATGAACTCCGGCAAACTTCCCCATACCTAGAAACCGAAATGCCAGAGGAGAGGACCCGAGAGGCTACAAACGTGATGGGGAAAATGGGAGGGGGAGGAAAGGGAAAAAAGGGGGATGGGGAAGACGGGATAGGGAAGGAAGGATTGGGGGCAATTAGGCTCGGTTTGAGGAAGAAGACCAAAAGGACCAATGACTCAGACCAACAGCCTCTTCACCACAACAACGAGCCCCCCTTGAAGAGGTAAGGATACCCAAATGTTGCCATCAAGTGTCTCGTTTATCAACTTGTCGGTTGTCTAAATCATTTATTCACGCCCCTTCAGTAAACCTTGAGTTGAAGCAACTACCTCAGGCTCCGTGGCCTGGTGGCTTTAGCTCTCGCTTCACACGGCGTGTTTACACCGCTTGTCTATGTTCGCCCATCAGTAAAATAGGTACCTGAGATTAATTGACTGGCTTGGGTCGCATCCTGAGACAAAACTGACCTAATTTGCAGGCAATGCTCAGCATAACAAGGGGCTTTCTATGCAGTAGTATGTCATTGATGTCAGCTAGGGCTGTATACCATGTACATGTACATGTAGTAAATAAAGATATTATTATATAATTAAGAGGTCAAGTCATCCTCAACCAGCTAGTCACCCGAGGTCATCCTTCATGTTCCACACTGTCTACTTCATCTATCACTTCCTTATTACTGGGGAAATTGAGGCAGGAGAAAGTTTTATAATTCATGTCACGAATTTTAACGAGTTTGACATCAGGAGGCTTGGTGTAGGACCATCCCTCGGGGAGGCTTGGTGTAGGACCATCCCTCGGGGAGGCTTGGTGTATGACCATCCCTCGGGGAGGCTTGGTGTATGACCATCCCTCGGGGAGGCTTGGTGTATGACCATCCCTCGGGGAGGTTTGGTGTAGGACCATCCCCTGGGGAGGCTTGGTGTAGGACCATCCCCCGGGGAGGCTTGGTGTATGACCATCCCTCGGGGAGGCTTGGTGTATGACCATCCCCCGGGGAGGCTTGGTGTAGGACCATCCCTCGGGGAGGCTTGATGTAGGACCATCCCTCGGGGAGGCTTGGTGTAGGACCATCCCTCGGGGAGGCTTGGTGTAGGACCATCCCTCGGGGAGGCTTGGTGTATGACCATCCCTCGGGGAGGCTTGGTGTAGGACCATCCCTCGGGGAGGCTTGGTGTAGGGGAGGCTTGGTGTACATCCCTCGGGGAGGCTTGGGGAGGCTGTAGGGGAGGCCATCCCTCGGGGAGGCTTGGTGTAGGACCATCCCTCGGGGAGGCTTGGTGTAGGACCATCCCTCGGGGAGGCTTGGTGTAGGACCATCCCTCGGGGAGGCTTGGTGTAGGACCATCCCTCGGGGAGGCTTGGTGTAGGACCATCCCCCGGGGAGGCTTGGTGTATGACCATCCCCCGGGGAGGCTTGGTGTAGGACCATCCCTCGGGGAGGCATGTAGGACCATCCCTCGGGAAGGCCTGGTGTAGGACCATCCTTCGGGAAGGCTTGGTGTAGGACCATCCCTCGGGGGGTCCTGGTGTAGAACCATCCCTCGGGGGGTCCTGGTGTAGAACCATCCCTCGGGGGGTCCTGGTGTAGAACCATTCCATGGGGAGGCCTGGTGTTGGACCATCCCTCGGGAAGGCCTGGTGTAGGACCATCCCTCGGGAAGGCCTGGTGTAGGACCATCCCTCGGGAAGGCCTGGTGTAGGACCATCCCTCGGGAAGGCCTTGTGTAGGACCATCCCTCGGGGGGTCCTGGTGCAGAAGCATCCCGTGGGGAGGCCTGATGTAGGACCATCCCTTGGGGAGGCCTGGTGTAGGATCATCCCTCGGAGGGTCCTGGTGTAGAACCATCCCGTGGGAAGGCCTGGTGTAGGACCATCCCTCGGGGAGGCCTGTAGGACCATCCCTCGGGAAGGCCTGGTTTAGGACCATCCCTCGGGGGATCCTGGTGTAGAACCATCCAGTGGGGAGGCCTGGTGTAGGACCATCCCGTGGGGAGGCCTGGTGTAGGACCATTCCTCGAGGAGGCCTGGTGTAGGACCATCCCTCGGGGGTCCTAGTGTAGAACCATCCCCCGGGGAGGCTTGGTGTAGGACCATCCCTCGGGAAGGCCTGGTTTAGGACCATCCCTCGGGGAAGTCTGGTGTAGAACCATCCCCCGGGGAGGCTTGGTGTAGGACCATCCCTCGGGGAAGTCTGGTGTAGGACCATCCCTCGGGAAGGCCTGGTGTAGGACCATCCCTCGGGGAGGCTTGGTATAGGACCATCCCTCGGGGAGGCTTGGTATAGGACCATCCCTCGGGAAGGCTTGGTGTAGGACCATCCCTCGGGAAGCCTGGTGTAGGACCATCCCTGGGGGGCCTGGTGTAGGACCATCCCCCGTGGAGGCTTGTAGGACCATCCCTCGGGGAGGTCTGGTGTAGGACCATCCCTCGGGGGGGCCTGGTGTAGGACCATCCCCCGGGGAGGCTTGGTATAGGACCATCCCTCGGGAAGGCTTGGTGTAGGACCATCCTTCGAGGGTCCTGAAGGACCATACCCCGGGGAGGCTTGGTGTAGGACCATCCCTCGGGGAGGATTGGTGTAGGACTATCCCTCGGGAAGGCCTGGTGTAGGACCATCGCTCGGGGAGGCCTGGTGTAGGACCATCCTTCGGGAAGGCCTGGTGTAGGACCACCCCTTGGGGGTCCTGGTGTAGAACCATCCCGTGGGGATGCCTGGTGTAGGACCATCCTTCGGGGAGGTCTGGTGTAGGACCATCCCTCGGGAAGGCCTGGTGTAGGACCATCCCTCGGGGAGGCCTGGTGTAGGACCATCCCTCGTGGAGGCATGGTGTAGGACCATCCCTCGGGGAGGCCTGGTGTAGGACCATCCCTCGGAGGTCCTGGTGTAGGACCATCCCCCGGGGAGGCTTGGTGTAGGACCATCCCTCGGAAAGGCTTGGTGTAGGACCATCCCTGGAGGGCCTGGTGTAGGACCATCCCCCGGGGAGGCTTGTAGGACAATCCCTCGGGGGGGCCTGGTGTAGGACCATTCATCGGGGGGGCCTTGTGCAGGACCATCCCCCGGGGAGGCTTGGTATAGGACCATCCCTCGGGAAGGCTTGGGCTAGGACCATCCCTCGGGAAGCCTGGTGTAGGACCATCCCTGGGGGGCCTGTTGTAGGACCATCCCCCGGGGAGGCTTGTAGGACCATTCCTCGGGGGGGCCTGGTGTAGGACCATCCCTCGGGGAGGTTTGGTGTAGGACCATCCCTCGGGGAGGTTTGGTGTAGGACCATCCCTCGGGGGGCCTGGTGTAGGACCATCCCCCGGGGAGGCTTGGTATAGGACCATCCCTCGGGAAGGCTTGGTGTAGGACCATCCCTCGGGGAGGCCTGGCGTAGGACCATCCCTCGGGGAGGCCTGGTGTAGGACAATCCCTGGGAGGGCCTGGTGTAGGACCATCCCTGGGGGCCTGGTGTAGGACCATCCCTGGGGGCCTGGTGTAGGACCATCCCTCGGGTATCCTGCCTGAGGATACCATCCCTCGGGGAGGTCTGGTGTAGGACCCTCCCTGGGGGAGGCCTGGTGTAGGACCATCCCTGGGGGAGGCTTGGTGTAGGATCATCCCTGGGAGGGCCTGGTGTAGGACCATCCCTGGGAGGGCCTGGTGTAGGACCATCCCTGGGGGTGCCTGGCATAGGACCATCCCTCGGGGAGCCCTGGTGTAGGACCATCCCTGGGGGTGCCTGGCATAGAACCATCCCTCGGGGAGCCCTGGTGTAGGACCATCCCTGGGAGGGACAGGTGTAGGCCCATCCCTCGGGGGGAGCTGACCCCCAATACTCTGAGAAACAGTTTCCAGGTAAATTATAGGCAAATCTTCAGGTATTCTCTCCCTCCCTCCTTCCCCCCCCTCCCTCTCTATCTCTCGCCCTTTCTCTTCCTTTCTCTCTTCCTTTCTCTCTTCCTTTCTCTCTTCCTCTCTCTCTTTCTCCATCTTCCTCCTTTTCGTCTCTTCCTCCTCTAAGTTCTTCATTAACTTCCTCTCTTAACCACCATTTGCATAATAGCCGAACTAACTTGTGTAATGTGTGGATACCCTGGCTGTGAATACCTTGGCTATGGATACCCTGGCTGTGGATACCTTGGCTATGGATACCCTGGCTGTGGATACCTTGGCTATGGATACCCTGGCTGTGAATACCTTGGCTATGGATACCCTGGCTGTGAATACCTTGGCTATGGATACCCTGGCTGTGAATACCTTGGCTATGGATACCCTGGCTGTGGATACCTTGGCTATGGATACCCTGGCTGTGAATACCTTAGCTATGGATACCCTGGCTGTGAATACCTTGGCTATGGATACCCTGGCTGTGAATACCTTGGCTATGGATACCCTGGCTGTGAATACCTTGGCTATGGATACCCTGGCTGTGGATACCTTGGCTATGGATACCCTGGCTGTGGATACCTTGGCTATGGATACCCTGGCTGTGGATACCTTGGCTATGGATACCCTGGCTGTGGATACCTTGGCTATGGATACCCTGGCTGTGAGTACCTTGGCTATGGATACCCTGGCTGTGAATACCTTGGCTATGGATACCCTGGCTGTGAATACCTTGGCTATGGATACCCTGGCTGTGGATACCTTGGCTATGGATACCCTGGCTGTGAATACCTTGGCTATGGATACCCTGGCTGTGAATACCTTGGCTATGGATACCCTGGCTGTGGATACCTTGGCTATGGATACCCTGGCTGTGGATACCATGGCTATGGATACCCTGGCTGTGGATACCTTGGCTATGGATACCCTGGCTGTGAGTACCTTGGCTATGGATACCCTGGCTGTGAATACCTTGGCTATGGATACCCTGGCTGTGAATACCTTGGCTATGGATACCCTGGCTGTGAATACCTTGGCTATGGATACCCTGGCTGTGAATACCTTGGCTATGGATACCCTGGCTGTGGATACCTTGGCTATGGATACCCTGGCTGTGGATACCTTGGCTATGGATACCCTGGCTGTGGATACCTTGGCTATGGATACCCTGGCTGTGGATACCTTGGCTATGGATACCCTGGCTGTGAGTACCTTGGCTATGGATACCCTGGCTGTGAATACCTTGGCTATGGATACCCTGGCTGTGAATACCTTGGCTATGGATACCCTGGCTGTGAATACCTTGGCTATGGATACCCTGGCTGTGGATACCTTGGCTATGGATACCCTGGCTGTGAATACCTTGGCTATGGATACCCTGGCTGTGAATACCTTGGCTATGGATACCCTGGCTGTGGATACCTTGGCTATGGATACCCTGGCTGTGAATACCTTGGCTATGGATACCCTGGCTGTGGATACCTTGGCTATGGATACCCTGGCTGTGGATACCTTGGCTATGGATACCCTGGCTGTGAATACCTTGGCTATGGATACCCTGGCTGTGAATACCTTGGCTATGGATACCCTGGCTGTGAATACCTTGGCTATGGATACCCTGGCTGTGAATACCTTGGCTATGGATACCCTGGCTGTGAATACCTTGGCTATGGATACCCTGGCTGTGAATACCTTGGCTATGGATACCCTGGCTGTGAATACCTTGGCTATGGATACCCTGGCTGTGAATACCTTGGCTATGGATACCCTGGCTGTGAATACCTTGGCTATGGATACCCTGGCTGTGAATACCTTGGCTATGGATACCCTGGCTGTGAATACCTTGGCTATGGATACCCTGGCTGTGAATACCTTGGCTATGGATACCCTGGCTGTGAATACCTTGGCTATGGATACCCTGGCTGTGAATACCTTGGCTATGGATACCCTGGCTGTGAATACCTTGGCTATGGATACCCTGGCTGTGAATACCTTGGCTATGGATACCCTGGCTGTGGATACCTTGGCTATGGATACCCTGGCTGTGGATACCTTGGCTATGGATACCTTGGCTATGGATACCCTGGCTGTGGATACCTTGGCTATGGATACCCTGGCTGTGGATACCTTGGCTATGGATACCCTGGCTGTGGATACCTTGGCTATGGATACCTTGGCTATGGATACCCTGGCTGTGGATACCCTGGCTGTGGATACCTTGGCTATGGATACCCTGGCTGTGGATACCTTGGCTATGGATACCTTGGCTATGGATACCCTGGCTGTGGATACCTTGGCTATGGATACCCTGGCTGTGGATACCTTGGCTATGGATACCCTGGCTGTGGATACCTTGGCTATGGATACCTTGGCTATGGATACCCTGGCTGTGAATACCTTGGCTATGGATACCCTGGCTGTGGATACCTTGGCTATGGATACCCTGGCTATGGATACCCTGGCTGTGGATACCTTGGCTATGGATACCCTGGCTGTGGATACCTTGGCTATGGATACCCTGGCTGTGAATACCTTGGCTATGGATACCCTGGCTGTGAATACCTTGGCTATGGATACCCTGGCTGTGGATACCTTGGCTATGGATACCCTGGCTGTGGATACCTTGGCTATGGATACCTTGGCTATGGATACCCTGGCTGTGGATACCTTGGCTATGGATACCCTGGCTGTGGATACCTTGGCTATGGATACCCTGGCTGTGGATACCTTGGCTATGGATACCTTGGCTATGGATACCCTGGCTGTGGATACCCTGGCTGTGGATACCTTGGCTATGGATACCCTGGCTGTGGATACCTTGGCTATGGATACCTTGGCTATGGATACCCTGGCTGTGGATACCTTGGCTATGGATACCCTGGCTGTGGATACCCTGGCTGTGGATACCCTGGCTGTGGATACCCTGGCTGTGGATACCCTGGCTGTGGATACCCTGGCTGTGGATACCCTGGCTGTGGATACCTTGGCTGTGGATACCCTGGCTGTGAATACCTTGGCTGTGGATACCTTGGCTATGGATACCCTGGCTGTGGATACCTTGGCTGTGGATACCCTGGCTGTGGATACCTTGGCTATGGATACCCTGGCTGTGAATACCTTGGCTGTGGATACCCTGGCTGTGGATACCTTGGCTATGGATACCCTGGCTGTGGATACCTTGGCTGTGGATACCTTGGCTGTGAATACCTTGGCTATGGATACCCTGGCTGTGGATACCCTGGCTGTGGATACCTTGGCTGTGAATACCTTGGCTGTGGATACCCTGGCTGTGGATACCTTGGCTATGGATACCCTGGCTGTGGATACCTTGGCTGTGGATACCCTGGCTGTGAATACCTTGGCTGTGGATACCCTGGCTGTGGATACCTTGGCTATGGATACCCTGGCTGTGGATACCTTGGCTGTGGATACCTTGGCTGTGAATACCTTGGCTATGGATACCCTGGCTGTGGATACCCTGGCTGTGGATACCTTGGCTGTGGATACCTTGGCTATGGATACCCTGGCTGTGGATACCTTGGCTGTGGATACCTTGGCTGTGGATACCCTGGCTGTGGATACCCTGGCTGTGGATACCCTGGCTGTGGATACCCTGGCTGTGGATACCTTGGCTATGGATACCCTGGCTGTGGATACCTTGGCTGTGGATACCTTGGCTATGGATACCCTGGCTGTGGATACCTTGGCTGTGGATACCTTGGCTGTGGATACCCTGGCTGTGGATACCCTGGCTGTGGATACCCTGGCTGTGGATACCTTGGCTGTGGATACCCTGGCTGTGGATACCTTGGCTATGGATACCCTGGCTGTGGATACCTTGGCTGTGGATACCTTGGCTATGGATACCCTGGCTGTGGATACCTTGGCTGTGGATACCTTGGCTGTGGATACCCTGGCTGTGGATACCTTGGCTGTGGATACCTTGGCTGTGGATACCCTGGCTGTGGATACCTTGGCTATGGATACACCGAAACTAAACGTGGTGTAATTATAGGCTTCTTCCTGCGTGCACTCAGAATCTGCAGCAATGAGTTCCTTGAGGAAGAATACACTATAATTGAACAAGTATTTTCTAAACTCCACTATCCTCGTCACATCATCAGAGACTGCAGACGGCGGGCATTAAACATCTTCAACACACCCAGAGAAGACACTGCCCAGAAGAGATACATAGTCCTCCCCACCAACTCCATTGCCAAACACGTTTCCAACATCTTTTCCAGTACCTCATTCCAAGTATCTACCTCCACAATCACGACCATCAAGGACATCACCAGTGATAGACAGGACAAGCTTCCATCCTCTGCAGGGGTATACATAATCCCTTGTAATGACTGCAGCAATTTATAAGTGGGCGAAACATCAAGAGACCTCCAAACACGTATTTCAGAACACCGATACGCAAGCAGGTCTGACGATACAAGGAATGCCTGTGTACAACACCGTAATTCACACAACCATTTAATAAACTACAGAAACTCAAGACTTATCGCCAGAGAGACAACACTCAATACCGAAGAATCCTGGAATCATCGCTTATCTCTATAACCAACAATTTCAACCAGAACAATGGCTTCTATAACATAGCTGAACCACTTGCCAAGAAACTTCTTCATCGCTATCCCACATTAGAACACAGGAATGGAAGAACACTGCAGAAGGTCTACTCACAAACTTATCCAATCTCCCTTCCAAGCTACCCAAGATTTTAGACTCTAACCCCACTCGGTAGATCATCAGATGCAGCATTCTCCACCTGACCTCAACATTCTGACCCTGACTATAAATACTCGCGTCCCTTCCACCCCAGGTAGATCTGTTTGTGACTTGAAAAAGCCAACTATGTGGGCGAAACGTTGTCAATAAAGGATCACATTATACTGCATATCTGTTTATATTTCCATATGGGTACCCTAGCAGTAAGTACCCTGGCTGAGGATACCCAGGCTGTGGGCACCCTGGCTGCGGTTACCCTGGCTGTGGGTACCCTGGCTGTGGTTACCCTGGCTGTGGGTACCCTGGCTGGGGATACCCTGGCTGGGGATACCCTGGCTGGGGATACCCTGGCTGGGGATACCCTGGCTGGGGATACCCTGGCTGGGGATACCCTGGCTGGGGATACCCTGATTGTAGATACCTTGGCTGTGGGTACCCTGGCTGTTGGTACCCTGGCTGTGGATAACCTAGCTGTTGGAATTCTAGCTGTGAGTACCCTGGCTGAGGATACCCAGGCTTTGGGTACCCTGGCTGTGGGTAAACTGGCTATAGGTACCCTGGCTGTATATATCCTGGCAGTGGGTACTCTAGCTGTGGATACCATGCCTGTGGGTATCCTAGCAGTAAGTACCCTGACTGAGGATACCCAGGCTGTGGGTACCCTGGCAGCTGTTACCCTGGGTGTATATACCCTGGCTGTGGATACCCTGTCTGTGGGTACCCTGGCTGTGGATACCCTGGCTGTGGATACCCTGGCTGTGGCTACCCTGGCAGTGTGGCTACCCTGGCAGTGTGGGTACCCTGGCGGTGGGTACCCTGGCTGTGGATACCCTGGCTGTGGATACCCTGTCTGTGGGTACCCTGGGTGTGGGTACCCTGGCTGTGGATACCCTGGCTGTGGATACCCTGGCTGTGGATAACCTAGCTGTGGATAACCTAGCTGTGGATAACCTAGCTGTGGATAACCTAGCTGTGGATAACCTAGCTGTGGATAACCTAGCTGTGGATAACCTAGCTGTGGATAACCTAGCTGTGACTATTCTAGCTGTGAGTACCCTGCCTGAGGATACTCTAGCTGTGGGTACCCTGGCTGCAGGTAACCTGGCTATGGGTACCCTGGCTGCGGGTACCCTTGCTGTTGGTACCGTGACTGTGAATACCCTGGCTGTGGATACCCTGAATGAGTATTCTGGCTGTTGGTATCCGGACTTTGGGTATCCTTACTGTGGGTATCCTTACTGTGGGTATCCTTACTGTGGGTATCCTTACTGTGGGTATCCTTACTATGGGTATTCTTGCTGTGGGTATCCTGGCTATGAGCACCATTGTTGTAATTATCCATGCTGTAAATATCCCGGCTGTGGATACCTTGGTAGTGGATACCCTGGCTGTGGATACCCTGGCTGTTGATACCCCGGCTGTGGATACCCCGGCTGTGGATACCCCGGCTGTGGATAACCTAGATGTCAGTATGCTAGCTGTGGGTATCCTGACTGTGGCTCCCCTGGTTGTTTGTATCCTGGCTGTGGGTATCATGTTTTTTGCTATCCAGGCAGTGGGTATCCTAGCTGTGGGTATTCTGGCTGTGGGTATTCTGGCTGTGGGTATCCTAGCTGTGGTTATCCTTGATGTGGGTATCCTGGCTGTGAGTATCCTGGCTGAGGGTCTCCGAACTGCTAGCATCCTGGCTATTGGTATGATGACTGTGGGTATCCAAGCTGTGGGTATCACTGGGCTGATTGGTCCAGTAGCTAGAGAGTCCCATATTTTGACTTGTTTTCGATAAGGCGGGCTAAAATATCACGGGTTCGATTCTCGGCAGGCCGCAGTTAATAATAATAATAATACCAATAAAATAATATATATATATATATATATATATATATATATATATAAATACATATATATATATATATATATATTACATTAATAACAACACTTGTTTCTGTGTTAATTAAAAATCTGGCAGCATGTATATGGTGGTATTAAGGTATACACTTGTTTATTTTAGATTCAGAGAATCGAATTGAATTACTATTATTACTTATCATGTACGTAAAATAATTAATTATGAATTAATAATCACAGGTTTTTAATTGCGTGAATGAAGTGGTAATTAGTCATTTTGTGAGCTGGATAACTGCAGGCTGAGACCAGGAGTGAGTAGAACTAATCTGGAGTGCTGGTGGTGAGTTGTGTTAGTTCTCTTTCTCTCTCTTTCCCCCGCCTCTCTCTCTCTCCGTGTATATATATACACACATTTGTGACCACGAACGAGAGGTATTGATCAATAACACTGCACTAGCCAAGGACTCGAACCCATGCTGCTTTGGCCTGCCTCATGGTGGGCAAAAACACATGGCGCCCTAATCCACTGGACCATACGATCCTTAAGAGTAGCGCATCCACCAGAACTGGATGTTGTACTCGCTACCCGAGGACACTCGTTCGTGGTCACAATAATGTAAAATACTGCTCGTTGTACCATTACACCAAACAGGGACTAGAATGAAATTAGCCTAGAGTCATCCATCGCTGGATGCGCTACTCTTAAGGATCATACATATATATACAATTACAAGTTCCGCCGCTCGCTACTCCCCCACCCTCATCCTCCATGCATCCGTGCTGCCCTTCACCCGTCACCCCACAGCTGGCGCCCTCCCATCCCCACGATATCAGCAATGTCACAAGTAGTCGCGGGTTCCCAGGAATCTTCACGACAGAGCCAAAGCTGTCGTTCACGAGGCATCTGCCGGGTGTGCTACAAGGAATGTGCACTCAATCCCACAACTGGCAACATCCGTGCACACAATGGATGTCTAGGCTCCAGGAAAGCTCCAAATGAGAACAAACAATAGCCTCCCCCAGCAGACAGGGCTGACAGCTACCGTGACTTCACCTCTACAGAGGACCTCAAATCTGCAATCAAATTAACATCCACCAGGACTCTGACACACATCCCCAAAGCAGCTCGCCCTCAAGCTCCTAGTAAATTCACTGACCTTCTGAAGACAGTCAACGATGCTCCTTTAAACAACAGATCCTGGCACAACCTGCTGTTTTTTGGCAATGTCTGTTTGGCTGTCCCACCAAGAAGGGACAAGTCACTACCAACACATGTTATTAGGGCAATAAATGCATTCCCAAGGGATGACAACCTCGTCTGTCTCCCTCCTAGGGTGACAAACATCCGCCGGGTAAATGCCAACAGCAGAACACCCGACGCCTCAAAAATCAGAGCCCAAATTAGCAAAAAAATAGAAGAGGGTAATACTATTGGAGCTCTGAGGCTTATAGCCAGTGTGGATACCATCGCTCCCAAGGACGTCAGCACGGCGCAAGCTCTGAAGGACAAACATCCACCCAGGGCTCCCAGTACCAACATTGACCTCCCTGACATTGCAGCAGGTGAAGAACATCTAACCTTACAGGATGCTGATGTGTATAAAGCTGCTATGTCATTTCCACAGAGCTCAGCAGGAGGCTTCACCGGTTTAAGGCCTCAACACTTAAAACAAATAGTCAATCCAGCACTTGGTGAGGTTTCAGAGAGGCTGCTGTCTGAACTCACTCAATTTTCCAACCTGTGCCTGGCTGGCAGTGTCCCAGAGGCCATCAGACCCCTTTTCTTTGGTGCCTCATTGTGTGCCCTCCGGAAAAAGGATGGCGGAATTAGCCCCTTTGTAGTGGGTAACACCCTTCGGCGCCTAGTCGTCAAGGTTGCAGTAAGAAGGGTGAGTCAAGAGGCTGCTGCAATGCTGAAACCAACTCAGCTCCGTATCGGCGTTCAACAGGGCTGTGAAGCAGCTGCCCACGCAGCACGAGTATATATCAAAAAGATGTCCGATGAAAAAACCTTGGTCAAATTGGTCTTTGCCAACGCTTTCAACTCAATCAAAAGGGATGGTGCTCTCAAAGCAGGTTATAGAAACTTCCCTTCCCTTTATCCCTTCATAGAATCGTGTTATAGTGTGACTTCCAAACTATACACCTGCAATATCTGCCTCATTGACCCCCTATCCACCCTGCCATATACCTTTTCCAAATCCATAAATGCCACAAAAACCTCTTTACCCTTATCTAAATACTGTTCACCTATATGTTTCACTGTAAACACTAAGTCTACACACCCCCTACCTTTCCTAAAGCCTCCTTGTTCATCTGCTATCCTGCTCTCCGTCTTATTCTTAATTTTTTCAGTAATAACTCTCCCATACACTTTACCAGGTATACTCAACAGACTTATTTCCCTATAATTTTTGCACTCTCTCTTATCCCCTTTGCCTTTATACAAAGGAACTATGCATGCTCTCTGTCAATCCCTAGGTACCTTACCCTCTTCCATACACTTATTAAATAATAGCACCAACCACTCCAAAAACTATATCCCTTCAACATTTAACAATTTCCCTCCATCTTCCCAATAACTAACTCTCCATTTAATAACTTTCCTCTCCTATTTTTAACAGTCAAATCCATTTGTTCCCTAGGCTTCCTCAACTTACTAAACTCACTCCAAAACTTTCTTATTTTTCAACAAAATTTGTTAACATCTCACTCACTCTCTCTCATTTGCTCTCTTTTTACATAGCTTCACCACTCTCTTAACCTCTCTTTTTCTCTCCATATACACTTCCCTCCTTGCATCACTTCTAGTTTGTAAAAACCTCGCATATGCTATCTTTTTCTCCCTTACTACTCTCTTTACATCATCATTCCACCAATCGCTCTTCTTCCCTACCACACCCACTTTCTTGTAACCACAAACTTCTGCTGAACACTCTAACACTACATTCTTAAACCTACCCCATACATCTTCGACCCCATTGCCTATACTCTCACTTGCCCATCTATCCTCCAAATTCTGTTTATATCTTACCCTAACTGCCTCCTCTTTTAGTTTATACACCTTCACCTCTCTCTTACTTGCTGCTTCTATTTTCCTTGTATCCCATCTATCTTTTACTCTCACTGTAGCTACAACCAGAAAGTGATCTGATATATCTTTGGTTCCTCTTCAAACATGTACATCCTGAAGTCTTCTCAACAATCATTTATATATTATTTTTTTTATTATCACACTGGCCGATTCCCACCAAGGCAGGGTGGCCCGAAAAAGAAAAACTTTCACCATCATTCACTCCATCACTGTCTTGCCAGAAGGGTGCTTTACACTACAGTTTTTAAACTGCAACATTAACACCCCTCCTTCAGAGTGCAGGCACTGTACTTCCCATCTCCAGGACTCAAGTCCGGCCTGCCGGTTTCCCTGAACCCCTTCATAAATGTTAATTTGCTCACACTCCAACAGCACGTCAAGTATTAAAAACCATTTGTCTCCATTCACTCCTATCAAACACGCTCACGCATGCCTGCTGGAAGTCCAAGCCCATTGCACACAAAACCTCCATTACCCCCTCCCTCCAACCTTTCCTAGGCTGACCCCTACCCCGCCTTCCTTCCACTACAGACTGATACACTCTTGAAGTCACTCTGTTTCGCTCCATTCTCTCTACATGTCCGAAACACCTCAACAACCCTTCCTCAGCCCTCTGGACAACAGTTTTGGTAATCCCACACCTCCTCCTAACTTCCAAACTACGAATTCTCTGCATTATATTCACACCACACATTGCCCTCAGACATGACATCTCCACTGCCTCCAGCCTTCTCCTCGCTGCAACATTCATCACCCATGCTTCACACCCATATAAGAGCGTTGGTAAAACTATACTCTCATACATTCCCCTCTTTGCCTCCAAGGACAAAGTTCTTTGTCTCCACAGACTCCTAAGTGCACCACTCACCCTTTTCCCCTCATCAATTCTATGATTCACCTCATCTTTCATAGACCCATCAGCTGACACGTCCACTCCCAAATATCTGAATACATTCACCTCCTCCATACTCTCTCCCTCCAATCTGATATCCAATCTTTCATCACCTAATCTTTTTGTTATCCTCATTAAATTACTCTTTCCTGTATTCACTTTTAGTTTTCTTCTTTTGCACACCCTGGAGTTTCTGGAGTTTGTCTGGAGAGAGTTCCGGGGGTCAACGCCCCCGCGGCCCGGTCTGTGACCAGGCCTCCTTAGGTCACTGTCCCAGGATGCGACCCACACCAGTCGACTAACACCCAGGTACCCATTTTACTGATGGGGAACATAGACAACAGGTGGAAGGAAACACGTCCAATGTTTCTACTCTGGCTGGGAATCGAACCCAGGCCCTCACCGTGTGAAGCGAGAGCGTTAACCACCAGGCCACCAGAGCCACCAAATTCATCCACCAATCTCTGCAACCTCTCTTCAGAATCTCCCAAGAGCACAGTGTCATCAGCAAAGAGCAACTGCGAAAACTCCCACTTTATGTGTGATTCTTTATCTTTTAACTCCACGCCTCTTGCCAAGACCCTCGCATTTACTTCTCTTACAACCCCATCTATAAATATATTAAACAACCACGGTGACATCACACATCCTTGTCTAAGGCCTACTTTTACTGGGAAATAATTTCCCTCTTTCCTACATACTCTAACTTGAGCCTCACTATCCTCGTATAAACTCTTCACTGCTTTCAGTAACCTACCTCCTACACCATACACCTGCAACATCTGCCACACTGCCCCCCTATCCACCCTGTCATATGCCTTTTCCAAATCCATAAATGCCACAAAGACCTCTTTAGCCTTATCTAAATACTGTTCACTTATGTGTTTCACTGTAAACACCTGGTCCACACACCCCCTACCTTTCCTAAAGCTTCCTTGTTCATCTGCTCTCCTATTCTCCGTCTTACTCTTAATTCTTTCAATAATTACTCTACTATACACTTTACCAGGTATACTCAACAGACTTATTCACCTACAATTTTTGCACTCTCTTTTGTCCCCTTTGCCTTTATACAAAGGAACTATGCATGCTCTCTGCCAATCCCTAGGTACCTTATCCTCTTCCATACATTTATTAAATAATTGCACCAACCACTCCAAAACTATATCCCCACCTGCTTTTAACATTTCTATCTTTATCCCATCAATCCCGGCTGCCTTACCCCCTTTCATTTTACCTACTGCCTCACGAATTTCCCCCACACTCACAACTGGCTCTTCCTCACTCCTACAAGATGTTATTCCTCCTTGCCCTATACACGAAATCACAGCTTCCCTATCTTCATCAACATTTAACAATTTCTCAAAATATTCCCTCCATCTTCCCAATACCTTTAACTCTCCATTTAATAACTCTCCTCTCCTATTTTTAACTGACAAATCCATTTGTTCTCTAGGCTTCCTTAACTTGTTAATCTCACTCAACAAAATTTGTTGATAACATCTCACCCACTCTCTAATTTGCTCTCTTTTTATATTGCTTCACCACTCTCTTAACCTCTCTCTTTTTCTCCATATACACTTCCCTCCTTGCATCATTTCTACTTTGTAAAAACTTCTCAAATGCTAACTTTTTCTCCCTTACTACTCTCTTTACATCATTCCACCAATCGCTCCTGTTCCCTCCCGCACCCACCTTCCTGTAATCACAAACTTCTGCTGAACACTTCAACACTACATTTTTAAACGTACCCCATACCTCTTCGAACCCATTGCCTATGCTCTCATTAGCCCATCTATCCTCCAATAGCTGTTTATATCTTACCCTAACTGTCTCCTCTTTTAGTTTATAAACCTTCACCTCTCTCTTCCCTTATGCTTCTATTCTCCTGTATCCCATCTACCTTTTACTCTCAGTGTAGCTACAACTAGAAAGTGATCTGATATATCTGTGGCCCCTCTATAAACATGTACATCCTGAAGTCTACTCAACAGTCTTTTATCTACCAATACGTAATCCAACAAACTACTGTCATTTCACCCTACATCATATCTTGTATAATTATTTATCCTCTTTTTCTTAAAATATGTATTACCTATAACTAAACCCCTTTCTATACAAAGTTCAATCAAAGGGCTCCCATTATCATTTACACCTGGCACCCCAAACTTACCTACCACACCCTCTCTAAAAGTTTCTCCTACTTTAGCATTCAGATCCCCTGCCACAATTACTTTCTCACTTGGTTCAAAGGCTCCTATACACTCACTTAACATCTCCCAAAATCTCTCTCTCTCCTCTACATTCCTCTCTTCTCCAGGTGCATACACGCATATTATGACCCACTTTTCGCATCCAACCTTTACTTTAATCCACATAATTCTTGAATTTACACATTCATATTCTCTTTTCTCCTTCCATAACTGATCCTTCAACATTACTGCTACCCCTTCCTTTGCTCTAACTCTCTCAGATACTCCAGATTTAATCCCATTTGTTTCCTCCCACCGAAACTCACCTACCCCCTTCAGCTTTGTTTCGCTTAGGGCCAGGACATATATATATATATATATATATATATATATATATATATATATATATATATATATATATATGTCAACAAGTCTCCCACCGAGGCAGGGTGACCCAAAAACAAAGGAAATCCCCCCAAAAAATACTTTCATCATTCAACATTTTCACCTCACTCACACATAATCACTGTTTTCACAGAGGTGCCCAGAATACAACAGCTTAGAAGCATATACACAACATATCCCTACAAACGGCCAATATCCCGAACCCCTCCTTTAGAGTGCAGGCATTGTACTTCCCATTTCCAGGACTCAAGTCCGGCTATATAAAACTAACCGGTTTCCCTGAATCCCTTCACTAAATATTACCCTGCTCACACTCCAACAGCTCGTCAGGTCCCAAATACCATTCGTCTCCATTCACTATCGAACACGCTCACACACGCTTGCTGGAAGTCCAAGCCCCTTGCCCACAAAACCTCCTTTACCCCTTCCAACCTTTTCGAGGACGACCCCTACCCCGTCTTCCTTCCCCTACAGATTTATACGCTCTCCATGTCATTCTACTTTGATCCATTCTCTCTAAATGACCAAACCACCTCAACAACCCCTCTTCTGCCCTCTGACTAATACTTTTAACTCCACACCTCCTAATTTCCACACTCCAAATTTTCTGCATAATATTTACACTACACATTGCCCTTAGACAGGACATCTCCACTGCCTCCAACCTCTTCCTCACTGCAGCATTTACAACGCAAGCTTCACACCCATATAAGAGTGTTGGTACTACTATACTTTCATCCATTTTATTCTTTGCCTCCATAGATAACGTTTTGTTGTCTCCACATATACCTCAACGCAGGTAGGTACATAGGTAGGTAGAAGGTTGGTAGATAGCAACCACCCAGGGAGGTACTACCATCCTGCCAAGTGAGTACAAAACGAAAACCTGTAATTGTTTTACATGATGGTAGGATTGCTGGTGTCTTTTGTCTGTGTCATAAATATGCAAGATTACAGGTACGTCTTGCTACTTCTACTTACACTTAGGTCACACTACACATACATGTACATGTTTATTTATACACACTCATCTGAGTTTTCTTTGATTTTATCTTAATAGTTCTTGGTCTTATTACTTTTCCTTTTATATCCATGGGGAAGTGGAATAAGAATCTTTCCTCAGTAAGCCATGCGTGTTGTAAAAGTCAACTAAAATGCCGGGAACAATGGGCTAGTAACCCCTTTTCCTGTAATAATTACTAAAAAGAACAAGAAAATTGTCAAAGTAGGAAATCTGAATGTGCGTGGAAAGAGATGATTGTGGATGTTATGAACGAGAAGAAGCTGGATGTCCTGGCTTTAAGTGAAACAAAGCTGAAGGGGATGGGAGAGTTTCAGTGGAGAGGAATAAATGGGATTAGGTCATGGGTTTCAAATAGAATTAGAGCTCAAGAAGGAGTAGCAATAATGTTGAAGGATAAGTTATCGCTGGAAAAGAGAGACTATAAATGTATTAATTCAAGGATTATGTGGAGTAAAATATAGGTTGGATGTGAAAAGTGGGTTATAGTAAGCGTATATGCACCTGGAGAAGAGAGAAGTGTAGAGGAGAGAGAGAGATTTTGGGAAATGTTGAGTGAATGCGTGGGAAGTTTTGAACCAAATGTGAGTAATGGTGGTTGGGGATTTCAATGCTAAAGTGGGCAAAAATGTTGTGGAGGGAGTAGTAAGTAAATTTGGGGTGCCAGGGATAAATGAAAATGGGGAGCCTTTAATTGAACTATGTGTAGAAAGAGGTTTGGT
>NC_091334.1:4138835-4193835 GCF_038502225.1 Cherax quadricarinatus | reverse complement strand
TCTCTCTGCTTCCTGAGCTTTGTCATACCTCTTCTTAAAACTATGTATGGTTCCTGCCTCCACTACTTCACTTGCTAGGCTATTCCACTTGCTGACAACTCTATGACTGAAGAAATACTTCCTAACGTCCCTGTGACTCGTCTGAGTCTTCAGCTTCCAGTTGTGACCCCTTGTCCCTGTGTCCCCTCTCTGGAACATCCTATCTCTGTCCACCTTGTCTATTCCCCGCAGTATCTTGTATGTCGTTATTATGTCTCCCCTGACCCTTCTGTCCTCCAGTGTCGTCAGTCCGATTTCCCTTAACCTTTCCTCGTACGACATTCCCTTGAGCTCTGGGACTAGCCTTGTTGCAAACCTTTGTACTTTAACTTCTTGACGTGCTTGACCAGGTGTGGGTTCCAGACTGGCGCTGCATACTCCAGTATGGGCCTAACATACACAGTGTACAGTGTCTTGAACGATTCCTTATTAAGGTATCGGAACGCTATTCTCAGGTTTGCCAGGCGCCCGTATGCTGCAGTGGTTATTTGGTTGATGTGTGCCTCCGGTGATGTGCTCGGTGTTATGGTCACCCCAAGGTCTTACTCCCTGAGTGAGATCTGTAGTCTTTGTCCACCTAGCCTATACTCTGTCTGCGGTCTTCTTTGCCCCTCCCCAATCTTCATGACTTTGCATTTGGCTGGATTGAATTCGAGAAGCCAGTTACTGGACCACATGTCCAGCCTGTCCAGGTCTCTTTGCAGCCCTGCCTCATCTTCGTCCGATTTAATTCTTCTCATCAACTTCACGTCATCTGCGAACAGGGACACTTCAGAGTCTATTCCTTCCATCATGTCGTTCACATATATCAAAAATAGCACTGGTCCTAGAACTGACCCCTGCGGGACCCCGCTCGTAACAGGCGCCCACTGTGATACCTCTTCACGTACCATGACTCGTTGCTGCCTCCCTGTCAGGTATTCCCTTATCCATTGCAGTGCCCTCCCTTTTACATGCGCCTGATCCTCCAGCTTCTGCACTAATCTCTTGTGGGGAACTGTGTCAAAGGCCTTCCTGCAGTCTAGGAAAACGCAATCTACCCACCCCTCTCTCTCGTGTCTTACTTCTGTTACCTTGTCATAAAACTCCAGGAGGTTTGTGATACAGGATTTGCCTTCCATGAACCCATGATGGTTTTCATTTATAATCTTGTTCCTTTCCAGGTGTTCGACCACTCTCCTCCTGATAATCTTCTCCATGACTTTGCACACAATACATGTCAGAGACACAGGTGTGTGTGTGTGTGTGTGTGTGTGTGTGTGTGTGTGTGTGTGTGTGTGTGTGTGTGTGTGTGTGTGTGTGTATGTGTGTGACTTGCAAGATAGTGTCCAGTTACCTCAAGTGTCCGAGGACGCTCTGACTACCTTGAGTGCTGAGCCTATCCCTGCAATGTCTGCTAGTTCAAGTAGTAGTTTCTCCACAGGGGACGCCTTGTCGGAAAACAATTACTTGCAACTAGTAATGCCATCTCTTGTTGATGTCACATGCCGTCTGCAGAAAGACGTTTCTGTCGCAGCTAGTGCCCTCACTAGTGTCTGTTGTTGTTCCTAGTGTTCCAGATGGTGATAACGTCCTAGTTGACAGTGATTCCTGCAAAGTAAAAGGTCTATTTGTTGAACCATCCTTACATGTTGTAAGAGAAAGTAAGATCCATTTCTTCCTAGCTAACACTTCTGGTCACAGTGTTCGTCTCAGAGCAAATACCAATCTTGTTGACCTTGTTCACTATCCTTACCCTGTTCAGGTAGAGGATGAGTTGCCACCTGACCAGTGGGTCGGTGCTATTTCTGCCGGGGAGACCTCATCCACTTCACTGGATCAATCTGTTCCACCAGTTGAGGAGAAAGACTTAGCTCCCACTGACTTCCCAGATGAAGTCAAGCGTTTGTTGACTCTGTTGAACACACGTCGTAAAGCCATTGCCTTACCAGGTGAGAAGATGGGTAGTCCCATCATTCCACTTGAACCTTGTACTAGACCTATCTATATACCTGCGTACAGAATGCCTCATTCACAAGTTGCTGTCGCAGAAGAATTGATCAATCAAATGCTTGATGATGGAGTTATTGCACCTAGCAATTCACCTTGGAATGCGCCCTTGATCCTAGTACCTAAAAAGGATGGTACTTGGCGCCCAGTGATTGACTTTAGGAAGTTAAATGCGAAAACTATTCCAGATCGCTTCCCACTCCCTGTACTGGGTGATCTATTACGTAACATCGGAGATAAAGTCTTTTCAACCCTGGACTTGTTACAAGGGTTTTGGCAAGTCCCTCTTCACGAGGACAGCCAAGAGCTAACTGCATTCTCCACTCCTACAAGTCATTATCACTTCCTCCGTATGGCGTTTGGATTACGATCCTCCCCTATCACGTTCTCAAGGCTCATGACTAATATCTTTAGAGGTCTCATAGGTAATGCACTTATGGTGTACTTAGATGACGTAATCGTCATGTCTAAAGACGTGGATACACACTTGAAAAGACTTGATGTAGTACTTGTTAAGCTTGAAGAAGCCAATTTAAAGATCAAACTGTCTAAATGTCAATTTTTCAGACCAGAAATTAAGTTTCTTGGTCACATAGTCACTCCTAGAGGGGTTACGACTGACCAAAGTAAAGTAACTGCAGTACTAAATTTTCCAACTCCCAAAACTGCTGATGCCGTAAGATCCTTTGTGGGCTTAGCAGGTTTTTATAGATCTTTCATTGCCAATTTTTCTTCCATAGCTGCTCCTCTAACTGAGTTCCTTAAGAAAGATGCTCCTTTTGTTTGGACCTTCCGTCAAGAAAGAGCATTCCAAACTCTAAAAGAAAAGCTAACATCTGCTCCAATTTTGAAATTTCCAGATTTTTCTAAGCCCTTCTATCTGACAACTGATGCTAGTTCAATTGGCATAGGTGCCGTACTAGCTCAGAAGACCGATGGCAAGTACAACGCAGTTGCATTTGCTAGCCGAGTCCTTACGAAGGCTGAACGTAATTATACAGTAACTGAGCAAGAAGCTTTAGCAATAGTATGGTCTTTAAAGCACTTCCGAGACATTATTTATCAGTACTCTGTTCATGTCTTGACAGACCATGCTCCACTGATACCTTTATTCCAGAACAAACAACCTACTGGAAGGTTAGCCAGATGGACCTTGACTATCCAAGAGTTCAATCCCACCTTTGAACACTTACCTGGCAAGTCAAATGTAGTCGCAGATGCCTTATCGTGACATGTTAGTATAGTAACTGCAGACCCTCCATTTAGTGCTGAGGATGTAAAGAATGTTCAACGAACAGATCCCATGTGGTCTGGTGTGATTCGATTCCTGCTCCAGGAAGATCTTATTCTGACTGTGAAGCCACCAGCACCCATCAGTGACTTTGTCATGAACCAAGAATTACTGTATCAAACAGCCGAGTTGGGTACTCCTAGCAGAAGAGTTTACCAGTTAGTAATTCCACAGTCACTAGTGAATGTAGCCTTACAGCTAGTTCACGATGTACCAGGTGTTGCGCACCCTGGTATGGATCGTTCAGTAAAACAAGCCAGATTGAAATACTTTTGGCCTCGTATGGCAACTGATATTTCTGAGTATGTTAAGAAATGTAGTGTCTGCATGCAACATAAAGGTAATGCTAATGGTCCTAATCCAATCCAAGTGTATCCAACCACTAGTGAACCTTGGGAAAGAGTTGCGCTAGATTTGTTAACTAATTTTAAATGTTCCCTCCAAGGCAACAAACATCTGTGTGTTATGGTAGATCATTTCACCAGATATTGTGAGTTAGTTCCTATTGCAGATAAGACTGCCGAGACAGTAGCTAAAGCGTTTAAAGAACGCATTATCTGCAGGCATACCACCCCTAAGTCCCTAGTAACAGATAATGGAGGTGAATTCTGTAATGAGATTCTTGAAAATTTGTGCACCTTGTACAAGATCTCTAAATCCACCATTGTTCCTCATCATCCTGCCAGCAATGGGTTAGCGGAACGTACCAATAAGAAAGTACTTGATGTCTTGAGAGCCACTATCAATCCCAACAGTGAAACTTGGGATGAAGTTATACCTGATGTGCAGTGTGCTATAAATTCTGCTTACAATGTTTCTATAGGTGACACTCCACATTATGCATTGTATGGTGTAGATAAACGTTTGCCTTATGAGTTGCTATATTCTAATCCAAAACCAAATTAAAACCCTGATGATTTCATAGCAACTCGTACCAGCTTAGCTCAAAGTGTTTTTAGAAGAATCCGTGAAACACTTCATAAATCAACAGCAGAATTTACAAGAGTCGCAAACACTCGAGCAAAGCCATCCAAAATCAAAGTAGGTTCGAGAGTTATGCTGACTAACTTTAACAAAACATCTGCAATGCCTAAGCTTGATGAAAAGTTTGTTGGTCCTTATCGAGTAGTTGAACATATCACTGGTAATAAGTATAAGGTTAGAGAAATTAGTACTGGTCAGTATAAAGAATCGCATTTAGATCATATGAAGTTAGTATGTGATGATAATGATGTTCCAACCCAGACTAATGTGACAGACACTGACAATCCTTCTGATCCTGTACTCTCTACCTCTGATACTCAGACGATCAACCTGAATGTCGTTATTCCCTACGTACACGACAGGTATTGAGAAATCCTCAAGTATCATTTGTTACTTCCAATTCAGATTTGCCTCAAATACAGCATGAGTTAGCCAGTGCAACAGAGTTTGATCCTTCCAGAGACGACACCCATTCTGCATATATCAATCTCACCCTAGCAGAGTTGGGGTTAATTGTAAATAACCTGTATAGATGAATAATTACAATATCAACTTATCAGTATTCAAGAATTTTTTTTGTGTGTTCACGTTCTCTCCGAATTCTGAGAGTTAACAGTCTAGATTTGAGTGCACCGAATCTGCCTTTCTGTTAAACACTTCTTTCTTTGTATATATTCCTTCCTCAGAATCCGTAGATCACATGAATACAGATCGATCGATCAAATTTTTTTTATAACTTCTATTGTGTAATCTCAATGTTGAGTCTCATTCGATGAGTTGTGCTATATTATACCTTGTATTGCATTACAGTTTCAGTTACGTAAGCTTCCATTCCAATATTCTACTTATGTATGTTATAATGTTCAATTGTTGTGTACTTTGACATTGTATAGAATCAGCCCAAGCCGTACACCTGCCGTCTCTAGTTTGTATTAGTTGTATGTCGGGACGACATACGTTAGCGTCGCCGAGCTCTCAGTAGTAGTACCAGTTCCTAGTAACCAGTTACCAGTAACCAGTGTACCAGTAGATGACTCACTACCAACCGTCTGTGTGAGTCATTGACTGTATTCATATTGCTGCTGACCATAGCAGGATTTCAAACACCCTCGCACTGTAGACACTTGTGAGTCAGTCAAGATAGGGAGCAGAGAGAGGCAGGTCGGCTGTTGGCGCTTTCCATACTTCCCGTTATATATTATATGTACTACCAGCCTACGTGAGTATTCTTACCCTATCCACGTATCGAAAACCCACATGACATATGTGTGTGTGTGTATGTGTGTATGTGTGTATGTGTGTGTGTGTGTATGTGTGCCCCCACTTCTAAGTATTCATACTGCTAATAAATACCAGTAATTCTAAGCTTACCAATACTTCTAACACTTATCAATTCTACTTATAAAATTGAGAAAGTAGCTAGGTTGTAAAATTTAGCTTGTCTCAGCTTAAGTGTCTGACGTTATCCCTCACTACTGCTTTACTCCTTGCACTTTCGTCTATGCTATTTCTACTCTAATTCTGGTAATGGCTTGCAGGAGTGAGTGACCAGTATCTAACAGTGATGCAAGACCAGAACTCAGAACCCTGCAACATGCAACCTCAACAGGTGAGCAATACTTGCACTGGCAGCAGTGTGATGACAAATTGCCAGATGCTGATGACGTAGTCATCGTACATAGGCCTTCTATCACTATTTTGTAACTCCTTCACCCGTGATTTTTATGCTCATGCATCCCACGTTCCTCAAGTGATTTCACTTTTCACTTATGACAGAATACACTTCACATTCGGTGTTACACTTTATATGTATAATGGCACACAACTGTTGTGACGTCACTGCCTCAGCAGGCCTACTACTGCCACCTTCCCTTGTTGTATATTTTATTTTTTCTTTCTCCTTTTGCTTATTAACTTTTTCACTCTCACTGTATGGTGCCCCACATTAAGTGTGTGTGTGCGCGCGTGCGTGTGTGTGTGCGCGCGTGCGTGTGTGCGTGTGTCTGTGTGTGTCTGTGTGTGTGTGTGTCTCTGTGTGTGTGTCTGTCTGTCTGTCTGTCTTTGTGTCTGTGTCTGTGTGTGTGTGTGTGTACTCACCTATTTGTACTCACCTAATATGGGTTGCAGGGGTCGATTCACAGCTCCTGGCTGTCTTAAACTATGTATGGTTCCTGCCTCCACTACGTCACTTTCTAAGCTATTCCACTTCCTGACAATTCCTTGACTGAAGAAATACTTCCTAACATCCCTTTGACTCGTCTGAGTCTTCAACTTCCAATTGTGACCCCTTGTTTCTGTGTCCCATCTCTGGAACATCTTGTCTTTGCCCCACCTTGTAAATTTCTCGCACTATTTTATATATCGATATCATGTCTCCCCTGACCCTCCTGTCCTCTAGTGTCTTCAGGCCGATTTCCCTTAATCTTTCTTCGTAGGACAATCCCCTAAGCTCTGGAACTAGTGTTGTTGCAAACCTTAGCACTTTCTTTAATTCCCTGACGTGCTTTACCAGGTGTGGATTCCAAACTGGTCTTGCATACTCCAATATGGGACTGACGTACATCGTGTACAGTCTTGAACGATTCCTTACTGAGGTATCCGAACGCTATTCTTAGGTTTGTTAGACGCCTCTGTGCAGCAGCAGTTATCTGATTGATGTGCGCTTCAAGAGACATGCTCGGTGTTATACTCACCCCAAAATCTTTCTCCTTCAGCGAGGTTTGCAGTCTTTGTCCACCTAGCCTATACTCAGTCTGTGGTCTTCTTTGCCCTTCCCCGATCTTCATGACTTTGCATTTGGTGGATTTAAATTCGAGAAGCCAGTTGCTGGACCAGGTGTCTAACAGGTCTCTTTGAAGTCCTGCCTGATCCTCATCTGATTTAATTCTCCTCATTAACTTCACATCTGCGAACAGGGACACTTCCATCATGTCATTCACATATACCAAAAATAGCACTGGTCCTAGGACCGACGCCTGTGGGGTCCTCTCGTCACAGGTGCCCACTGTGATACCTCATCATTTACCATGACTCGCTGTTGCCTCCCTGTCAGGTATTCTCTGATCCCTTGCAGTGCCCTTCCTGTTATACGTGCTTGATTCTCTAGCTTCTGCACTAATCTCTTGTGAGGAACTGTGTCGAAGGTCTTCTTGCAGTCCAAGAAAATGCAATCAACCAAACCTCCAGAAGGTTTGTGACACAGGATTTGCCTTCCATGAATTAGCGCTGGATGTCGTTTATAAACTTGTTCCGTTCCAGGAGCTCCACCACTCTCCTCCTGATAATCTTCTCCATGACTTTGCGTACTATACACGTCAATGGCACTGGTCTATAGTTTAGCGCCTCTTTTCTCCTTTTTTTAAAAATGGGAACTACATTTGCCGTCTTCCATACCTCAGGTAGTTGCCCAGTTTCAAGGGATGTGTTGAAGATTGTGGTTAGTGGCACACACAGCGTTCCTTCTTTTCTAAGGACCCACGGGGAGATGTCCGGTCCCATTGCCTATGAGGTATCAAGGTCGATTAGCAGCTTCACCTCCTCCTCCTCAGTTGTGCGAATGTCATCCAACACTTGTTGGTGTATTCCTTGTTGGTGTCCCCCTCTGTTCTGTCTTCCCAGAGTCCTTCCTGTCTCCACTGTAAATACTTCCTTAAATCTCTTGTTGAGCTCCTCACATACCTAATGATCGTTTCTTGCGAGTTCCCCACCTTCTTTCCTCAGCCTGATCACCTGGTCTTAGACTGTTGTCTTCCTCCTAATGTAGCTATACAGCAGTTTCGGGTCAGACTTGACTTTCGATGCTATGTCGTTTTCGTACTGCCGCTGGGCCTCCCTCATCTGTGCCTACTTGTTTCTGGCTCTTCGACTAATCTTATTTTCCCCGAGTCCTTTGCCTTCTCTACTTATTCCGTTCTTTAGTGCACTTAGTTTTTGCCTTCCTACACTTTCGGATGAATCAATGGCTCGTTCTGTTCTTCCCATTATTTCTGTTGCCCTTGGGAACAAACCTTTCCACTGCCTCCTTGCATTTTGTTGTTACATATTCCATCATTTCGTTTACTGACTTTCCAACCAGTTCCCTGTCCCACTGAACCGTCTGCTTGTTAGAAAATCTTAGAACTTGTTAGATAATGAACTTGTTAATGATCTTAGAACTTGTTAGATAATGATCTTAGAACTGGCTAGCTAGCGAACTCCAGTGATGGATTTCTAAAAGTTCTGTTCTTGGAACTTTTAATAAAAGTGGAGTAAAGGTCAGCGCTAGTGTCACAGCACGCTCCATCACGGCATATATACACAGCCAGGTGTGTATACGCTGTGTATATATACTGAGATACACACCTCGCTGTGTATATATACATACTGAGATGTACACACACACCTAGCTGTGAATATATACACAGATATATACACCAAGATATATGCACACCTCGCTATGAATATATACACTGAGATATATACACACCTCGTGTATATACACTGAGATACACACCCCGCTGTATATATATACACAGATACACACCCCACTGTGTATATATACACAGATACACACCCCACTGTGTATATATACACTGAGATACACACCCTGCTGTGTATATATACACTGAGATGTATATACAGCGAGGTGTGTATATATCTCAGTATATATACACAGAGGTGTGTATATATCTCAGTATATATATATATATATACACAGCGAGGTGTGTGTATATATATACACACAGATTTGAATCCCTATTTTTGTTCATTTTAGAGCATTCTTGACAGGTGTCAGAGTCACTGGAGACGAATCCGTGGAAAGGGCAACAGGTGATAAACAAGACAATTACAGAAAGAAAAATAGTCGAGTTCCCTCTTCCTGGGGACTGACTCCTTCATTTAATACAAGGTATTGTTCAACACGCAAAGTTGTACAAGTGAAGTGACTGTCAGGGTCAGTTAGGCGACTGTTGAACTGCAGGAGAACTTCCCGTCCCTCCCATGACTATGTAACGGGAATTGTGTTACAGGTTTGGTCAAAGTTCCCGGGTACAGTTGGATTGTGTTGTGTTTGGGCGAGTGCGGCTTCCAGACATTTGCGCTTTGTTCATCACTTTCGTGACGTCTGGACGCTGCGCTCACACAAACACAATCCACACACACACACACACACACACACACACACACACACACACACACACACACACACACACTGTCCTAAAAAACAACTATTTTTTTCAGTTGAAAAAGAGTCATGCTTGATGTCTTCATTAAAGAAATTTTTTGACAAGGAACTCTGACAAAGTGTTCATTATAGAGCTTTATCATACGTGATAAATCTCTACACAGAGTGAAACATGACTTTATAAAACTCCACACAGAATGAAACATGCCTTTATAAACTCCACACAGAGTGAAACACGACTTGATAAAGCGCCATACAGAGTGAAACATGACTTGATAGAACTCTACACAGAGTGAAACATGACTTGATACATTTACTTATACAGCAGCACTTAACTTACTTATACATTACACTTAGAAACTAAGAGTTTACAAAAACAAAGAATGTTACTTACGTGCGTAAAAATCTTCCACACCTGCCGTGAACTTACCTGTGATATAGGGAGAAAATCATTAAACACCTGTCCTCACAACTGACTTAGGGGTAAATAAGCATATTTAAACACCTGTACTCACAATAATCACTTATTAAACACCTCTTTAACAGTGATTTTAAAACCACTTGTTGACTCGTGAACAGGTGACATGCAGTCTTAATGGCTTTAATCCCCATTAACCAAGTAGCCCTAGCTTTAATGGCCCTCGTGTGATAGACTTTAAACCCCATTAACCAGATTGACCATAACATCCATAAAAGACCTCCCCAGAACCACATATTAAGGAACCTTGAATCAGTGCAAGACCATAGCAGAGAACCTCGAACCTGTCAGTTGAGGACCATTGTGGAAAACCTTGAACCTGTCATAGCATGGGTTCACATCATCCCTTGGAGAGGGGAAGAGGTAGTGCGTCCGGGGAAAACAGCACTGAACCTGCAACACGTCGGGACGAACCCCCATTCAAGCGCATACACGCGAGAGCAACAGGAACGCCAAGTGTACACCCCCAGACAACTGCCATCCACCTGATGAAGTGGAACGACGCATAAGTAACGCAGGAACCAGGAACACTTGCAGACTGCTGATTCTAAGCTAAAATACATGTGGCACCATCGTCAACATTATATATATATATATATATATATATATATATATATTATATATATTTATACATACACCAAGTGTATTTCTCCCAGTATATGTTACTACTTTAATCACTGATTTAATGGTAATGAACAGATGAAATGCAGCCTAGTGTAGTAGCCAGCCTTTAAACCCCATTAAACCCCATCTGGAAAATGTACAGAGGAGGATGACAAAGATGATCCCATGTATCAGAAACCTTCCCTATGAGGATAGACTAAGGGCCCTGAAACTGCACTCTCTAGAAAGACGTAGAATTAGGGGGGATATGATTGAGGTGTATAAATGGAAGACAGGAATAAATAAAGGGGATGTAAATAGTGTGCTGAAAATATCTAGCCTAGACTAGCAATGGTTTTAAGTTGGAAAAATTCAGATTCAGGAAGGATATAGGAAAGTACTGGTTTGGTAATAGAGTTGTGGATGAGTGGAACAAACTCCCAAGTACCGTTATAGAGGCCAGAACGTTGTGTAGCTTTAAAAATAGGTTGGATAAATACATGAGTAGATGTGGGTGGGTGTGAGTTAGACCTGATAGCTTGTGCTAACAGGTCGGTTGCCGTGTTCCTCCCTTAAGTCAATGTGACCTGACCTGACTAGGTTGGGTGCATTGGCTTAAGCCGGTAGGAGACTTGGACCTGCCTCGCATGGGCCAGTAGGCCTTCTGCAGTGTTCCTTCGTTCTTATGTTCTTATTAACCAATCAGCCTTAATGACCCTAGTGTAGTAGACAGCCTTTAAACCCCATTAGGCAACCAATCAGCCTTAATGACCCTAGTGTAGTAGACAGCCTTTAAACCCCATTAGGCAACCAATCAGCCTTAATGACCCTAGTGTAGTAGCCAGACTTTAAACCCCATTAGGCAACCAATCAGCCTTAATGACCCTAGTGTAGTAGACAGCCTTTAAACCCCATTAGGCAACCAATCAGCCTTAATGACCCTAGTGTAGTAGCTAGACTTTAAACCCCATTAACCAGCCAACTTCCCTCAATGACTAGTGTAGTAGACAGACTTTAAACCCCATTAAAAAACCAACCAGCCTTAACCAACCAACTGGACTCAGAAACAATGCAAAAAAAAGAAAACATCCGGAATATAAATTTAAAACATGCGTCATATAAATGTCATTAGATGTCTATAGAGTTCAAAATTTATATACTATTTTGACACTGCTCTAAGAAATGCATTCCAATACCACATTTTGCAAAACAACTAAGAAATACTTTGATCCCAACAAACCTCTGAGATCTCTACCATCATTACTGTGACTTTCCTCTACTAACATCTACGTACTTACTACGGAATTTTCAACGTATATAACGCTACCTAAATTCTGAATCAAAACCAGTTTGATACAACAAAGAAATGAATGTGCATTTCAAAATCAATTTCTAAAAAAGCATAGAAAATAGTGACTGGGAATATATATATATATATATATATATATATATATATATATATATATATATATATATATATATATATATATATATATATATAAGGACATGCACTGATGACTACAAGAGGAGGCTATGCTACCCAGCGCTAGGCTACAGTAGGCTAGGAAACTTTAGGCTATGTTAACTTTCTAGTTTTGACAAGTGGATTTGAAAAAGGCTTATTATTATTAAACAATATAAAAAGTTAGATTTATCTAGTTGGTCGTTAGTGTAAAAAGATTCAGCTGTTTGTTCCGAGTCACTGGATGTTGTAGTTCAGTGGGGAGGATGGTGTGTTTACCAGGAGGATGGTGTGTTTACCAGGAGGATGGTGTGTTTACCAGGAGGATGGTGTGTTTACCAGGAGGATGGTGTGTTTACCAGGAGGATGGTGTGTTTACCAGGAGGATGGTGTGTTTACCAGGAGGATGGTGTGTTCTCCAGTGGGGAGGATGGTGTGTTCTCCAGTGGGGAGGATGGTGTGTTCTCCAGTGGGGAGGATGGTGTGTTCTCCAGTGGGGAGGATGGTGTGTTCACCAGGAGGATGGTGTGTTCACCAGGAGGATGGTGTGTTCTCCAGGAGGATGGTGTGTTCACCAGGAGGATGGTGTGTTCACCAGGAGGATGGTGTGTTCACCAGGAGGATGGTGTGTTTACCAGGAGGATGGTGTGTAACCCAGGAGAAGAATGATGCGTCACCCAGGGGAAGGATGGTGTGTTCCCCAGTGGAAGGCTGGTGTCCCCCCCAGGGGAAGGATAGCGTGTCCCCTAGAGGGGACTACGGTGTGCCCCCTCAGGGAAAGGATGGTGTGTCCCCCAGGGGAAGGATGGTGTATCCCCTAGTGGGAAGGATGGTTTGTCCCCTCAGGGGGAAGGATGGTGTATCCCCCAGGGAAAGGATGGTGTGTCACCCAGGAGAAGAATGATGTGTCACCCAGGGGACGGATGGTGTGTTACTCAGGGGGAAAGATAGTGTCCCCCAAGGAAAGGATGGTGTGTTACTCAGGGGGAAGAACCTGTCCCCAAGGGATGGATGGTGTGTCCCCCAGGGGAAGGATGGTGTGTTCCCCAGGGTAAGGCTGGTGTGTCCCTCAAGGGAAGGCTGGTGTGTCACCCAGGGGAAGGCTGGTGTGTCACCCAGGGGAAGGCTGGTGTGTCACCCAGGGGAAGGCTGGTGTGTCACCCAGGGGAAGGCTGGATTGTCCCCCAGGTTAAGGTTGGTGTGTCCCCCAGGCGAAGGATAGTGTGTCACCTGGGGGGGTGTCCCTCAGGGTAAGAAAGGTGTGTCCCTCAGGGTAAGAAAGGTGTGTCCCCCAGGGGTAAGATAAGAGCAGTAAGGGGCAGGTACTGACCGGCCACCACCTGGAAGGGGCGCTGGACCAGCACTCACCTGGATCACAACACATGACGACATCTGAAAGTGATGGAAATACTGTTGACTAATCTGTTCCAGATGTGATTGCTGTGGCAAGGTGCTACTGTTACTGTTACTGCTACTGTTGTAGTTACTGCTGTTTCTGTTGTTGCTACTGTTGTAGTTACTGCAATTTATATTCTTACTACTGTTGCTGCTATTGTTGCTGTTACTACCGTTACTGCTACTCTTGTTACTACTGCTTCTGTTATTGGTACTACTGATTCTACTACTGTTATTGTTACTGCTGTTTTTGTTGATACTGCTACCGTTGTTGATACTGCTACCGTTGTTGACTGCTACAGTTGTTGATACTGGTACTGTTGGTGTTACTACTACTGGTGTTGTTGCTGCTACTGCTATGGTTACTATTTTTTCCTGCTATTACCGTTACTGCTACTGTTGTTACAAGTGTTACTGCTACTGTTGCTAATGCTACTGTTGTTGTTGTTACTGCTGTTTGTGTTGTTACTGCAACTATTGTTTTTACTACTGTTGTTACTGCAACTATTGTTTTTACTACTGTTGTTACTGCAACTATTGTTTTTACTACTGTTATTGCTCCTGTTGTTACTAGTGTTAGTGCTACTGTTATTGTAACTGTTACTGGTGCTATTATTCTTACTGTTACTGCTACTGTTGCTAATAATTCTACTGTTAATACTGTTACTGTTGCTGTTAGTGTTACTGGTGTTTTAACTAATGTTTCAATTATTTCTACTACAGTTGTTACTACTGCTACAGTTACTACTGTGGCAGTTGTTACTACTGCTACAGTTACTACTGTGGCAGTTGTTACTACTGCTACAGTTACTACTGTGGCAGTTGTTACTACTGCTACAGTTACTACTGTGGCAGTTGTTACTACTGCTACAGTTACTACTGTGGCAGTTGTTACTACTGCTACAGTTACTACTGTGGCAGTTGTTACTACTGCTACAGTTACTACTGTGGCAGTTGTTACTACTGCTACAGTTACCATGATAGCAACTGTAGCAGTAGTAACAACTATGATAGTTGCTACTACTGCTACAGTTACTACTGTGACGGTTGTTACTACTGCTACAGTTACTAATGCTACAGTTACTAATGCTACAGTTACCACTGTGACAGTTGTCACTACTGCTACAGTTACTACTGTGGCAGTTGTTACTACTGCTACAGTTACTACTGTGACAGTTGTCACTACTGCTACAGTTACTACTGTGGCAGTTGTTACTACTGCTACAGTTACTACTGTGGCAGTTGTTACTACTGCTACAGTTACTACTGTGGCAGTTGTTACTACTGCTACAGTTACTACTGTGGCAGTTGTTACTACTGCTACAGTTACTACTGTGGCAGTTGTTACTACTGCTACAGTTACTACTGTGGCAGTTGTTACTACTGCTACAGTTACTACTGTGGCAGTTGTTACTACTGCTACAGTTACTACTGTGGCAGTTGTTACTACTGCTACAGTTACTATGATAGTTGTTACTACTGCTACAGTTACTACTGTGGCAGTTGTTACTACTGCTACAGTTACTACTGTGGCAGTTGTTACTACTGCTACAGTTACTACTGTGGCAGTTGTTACTACTGCTACAGTTACTACTGTGGCAGTTGTTACTACTGCTACAGTTACTACTGTGGCAGTTGTTACTACTGCTACAGTTACTACTGTGGCAGTTGTTACTACTGCTACAGTTACTACTGTGGCAGTTGTTACTACTGCTACAGTTACTACTGTGGCAGTTGTTACTACTGCTACAGTTACTACTGTGGCAGTTGTTACTACTGCTACAGTTACTATGATAGTTGTTACTACTGCTACAGTTACTATGATAGTTGTTACTACTGCTACAGTTACTACTGTGGCAGTTGTTACTACTGCTACAGTTACTACTGTGGCAGTTGTTACTACTGCTACAGTTACTACTGTGGCAGTTGTTACTACTGCTACAGTTACTATGATAGTTGTTACTACTGCTACAGTTGCTATGATAGTTGCTACTACTGCTACAGTTACTACTGTGACAGTTGTCACTACTGCTACAGTTACTACTGTGACAGTTGTCACTACTGCTACAGTTACTACTGTGACAGTTGTCACTACTGCTACAGTTACTACTGTGACAGTTGTCACTACTGCTACAGTTACTACTGTGACAGTTGTCACTACTGCTACAGTTACTACTGTGACAGTTGTCACTACTGCTACAGTTACTACTGTGACAGTTGTCACTACTGCTACAGTTACTACTGTGACAGTTGTCACTACTGCTACAGTTACTACTGTGACAGTTGTCACTACTGCTACAGTTACTACTGTGACAGTTGTCACTACTGCTACAGTTACTACTGTGACAGTTGTCACTACTGCTACAGTTACTACTGTGACAGTTACTACTGCTACGGTTACTAATGCTACAGTTACTAATGCTACAGTTACTAATGCTACAGTTACTAATGCTACAGTTACTAATGCTACAGTTGCTAATGCTACAGTTACCACTGTGACAGTTGTTACTACTGCTACAGTTACTACTGCTACAGTTACCACTGTGACAGTTGTTACTACTGCTACAGTTACTACTACTGCTACAGTTGTTACTAATGCTACAGTTGCTACTACTGCTACAGTTGTTACTACTGCTACAGTTGTTACTACTGCTACAGTTGTTACTACTGCTACAATTGCTACTACAGCTACAATTGCTACTACAGCTACAGTTGTTACTACTGCTACAGTTGTTACTACTGCTACAGTTGTTACTACTGCTACAGTTGTTGTTACTACTGCTACAGTTGTTGTTACTACTGCTACAGTTGTTGTTACTACTGCTACAGTTGTTGTTACTACTGCTACAGTTGTTGTTACTACTGCTACAGTTGTTGTTACTACTGCTACAGTTGTTGTTACTACTGCTACAGTTGTTGTTACTACTGCTACAGTTGTTGTTACTACTGCTACAGTTGTTACTACTGCTACAGTTGTTACTACTGCTACAGTTGTTACTACTGCTACAATTGCTACTACTGCTACAATTGCTACTACTGCTACAGTTGTTGTTACTACTGCTACAGTTGTTGTTACTACTGCTATGGTTGTTACTACTGCTATGGTTGTTACTACTGCTACAGTTGTTACTACCGCTACAGTTGTTACTACCGCTACAGTTGTTACTACCGCTACAGTTGTTACTACCGCTACAGTTGTTGTTACTACTGCTATAGTTGTTACTACTGCTACAGTTGTTGTTACTACTGCTATAGTTGTTACTGCTATAGTTGTTACTACTGCTATAGTTGTTACTACTGCTATAGTTGTTACTACTGCTACAATTGCTATTACTACTGCTACAGTTGCTATTACTGCTGCTAGAGTTGATTACTACTGCTAGAATTGATTTCACTACTGCTACAGTTGCTATTACTACTGCTAGAGTTACTATTGCTACATTTGCTATTACTACTGCTAGAGTTACTATTGCTACAGTTGCTATTACTACTGCTAGAGTTACTATTGCTACAGTTGCTATTACTACTGCTAGAGTTACTACTGCTACAGTTGCTATTACTACTGCTAGAGTTACTACTGCTACAGTTGCTATTACTACTGCTAGAGTTACTACTGCTACAGTTGCTATTACTACTACTAGAGTTACTACTGCTACAGTTGCTATTACTGCTGCTAGAGTTATTACTGCTACAGTTGCTATTACTACTGCTAGAGTTATTACTGCTACAGTTGCTATCACTACTGCTAGAGTTACTACTGCTACAGTTGCTATTACTACTGCTAGAGTTACTACTGCTACAGTTGCTATTACTACTGCTAGAGTTACTACTGCTACAGTTGCTATTACTATTGCTAGAGTTACTACTGCTACAGTTGCTATTACTACTGCTAGAGTTACTACTGCTAGAGTTGCCGTTACTACTGCTAGAGTTACTACTGCTACAGTTGCTATTACTATTGCTAGAGTTACTACTGCTACAGTTGCTATTACTACTGCTGGAGTTACTACTGCTAGAGTTGCCGTTACTACTGCTAGAGTTGATGTTACTACTGCTAGAGTTGATGTTACTACTGCTACAGTTGCTATTACTACTGCTACAGTTGCTATCACTACTGCTAGAGTTACTACTACAGTTGCTATTACTACTGCTAGAGTTACTACTGCTACAGTTGCTATTACTACTGCTAGAGTTACTACTGCTAGAGTTCATGTTACTACTGCTACAGTGATTACTGCTGCAGTTACTACTACTACTACTACTCTCTCTCTCTCTCTCTCTCTCTCTCTCTCTCTCTCTTTCCATTCATAATTGGTCACTCTTCCTCTAAATTTAAGTAGATATACTTTTTAAAAATAAATTTCTCCTGTGAGGGATAGATTATTCTGAGAGATTTAAATTTGTAAATGATAGTAACTCCAGTGATAGTAACTCCAGTGACAGTAACTCCAGTGACAGTAACTCCAGTGACAGTAACTCCAGTGACAGTAACTCCAGTGACAGTAACTCCAGTGACAGTAACTCCAGTGACAGTAACTCCAGTGACAGTAACTCCAGTGACAGTAACTCCAGTGACAGTAACTCCAGTGACAGTAACTCCAGTGATAGTAACTCCAGTGACAGTAACTCCAGTGACAGTAACTCCAGTGACAGTAACTCCAGTGACAGTAACTCCAGTGACAGTAACTCCAGTGATAGTAACTCCAGTGACAGTAACTCCAGTGACAGTAACTCCAGTGACAGTAACTCCAGTGACAGTAACTCCAGTGACAGTAACTCCAGTGACAGTAACTCCAGTGACAGTAACTCCAGTGACAGTAACTCCAGTGACAGTAACTCCAGTGACAGTAACTCCAGTGACAGTAACTCCAGTGATAGCATTTTCAGTGACAGTAACTGCAGTGATAGTAACTGCAGTGATAGCATTTTCAGTGACAGTAACTGCAGTGATAGTAACTGCAGTGATAGTAACTGCAGTGATAGCATTTTCAGTGACAGTAACTGCAGTGATAGTAACTGCTGTGATAGCATTTTCAGTGACAGTAACTGCAGTGATAGTAACTGCAGTGATAGTAACTGCAGTGATAGCATTTTCAGTGACAGTAACTGCAGTGATAGTAACTGCAGTGATAGCATTTT
The DNA here is from genome assembly GCF_038502225.1 of Cherax quadricarinatus. Taxonomy (NCBI): domain Eukaryota; kingdom Metazoa; phylum Arthropoda; class Malacostraca; order Decapoda; family Parastacidae; genus Cherax; species Cherax quadricarinatus. The sequence continues at coordinate 4,175,291 of NC_091334.1, read as the reverse complement.
GAGTGACAGTAACTGCAGTGATAGCATTTTCAGTGATAGTAACTGCAGTGATAGCATTTTCAGTGACAGTAACTGCAGTGATAGCATTTTCAGTGATAGTAACTGCAGTGATAGCATTTTCAGTGACAGTAACTGCAGTGATAGCATTTTCAGTGACAGTAACTGCAGTGATAGCATTTACAGTGACAGTAACTGCAGTGATAGTAACTGCATTAATAGTAACTACAGTGACAGTATTTTCAGCAATAGTAACTCCAGTGATAGTAACTCCAGTGATATTATCTGTAGTAATAGTAACTGCAGTGAGAGTGACTTCAGTGAGAGTGACTTCAGTGAGAGTGACTTCAGTGAGAGTGACTATAGTGATAGTATTTTCAGCAATAGTAACTTCAGTGATAGTAACTGCAGTGATAGTAACTGCAGTGATAGTAACTGCAGTGATAGTAACTGCAGTGACAGTAACTGCAGTGACAGTAACTGTATAGTACCTGTAGTAATAATAACTGTACAGCAACTGCAGTGATAGTAACTGTGCAGTAACTGCAGTGATAGTAACTGCAGTAACTGCAGTGATAGTAACTGTGCAGTAACTGCAGTGATAGTAACTGTATTGTAAATGCAGTGATAGTAACTATTGTAAATGCAGTGATAGTAACTCTACAATAACTGCAGTGATAGTAACTCTACAATAACTGCAGTGATAGTAACTCTACAATAACTGCAGTGATAGTAACTCTACAATAACTGCAGTGATAGTAACTCTACAATAACTGCAGTGATAGTAACTCTACAATAACTGCAGTGATAGTAACTCTACAATAACTGCAGTGATAACTGTACAGTAACTGCAGTGATAGTAACTGTGGTAACTGCAGGTCAGCTGGAAGGGAACCTGTCAAGCTGGCTTAGTATCATAAGGAGTTCTTGACGATATCCTCACTGTCCTACTGAAGTTTCCCAGCTCAGACTGACACTACTGAAGTTTCCCAGCTCAGACTGACACTACTGAAGTTTCCCAGCTCAGACTGACACTACTGAAGTTTCCCAGCTCAGACTGACACTACTGAAGTTTCCCAGCTCAGACTGACACTACTGAAGTTTCCCAGCTCAGACTGACACTACTGAAGTTTCCCAGCTCAGACTGACACTACTGAAGTTTCCCAGCTCAGACTGACACTACTGAAGTTTCCCAGCTCAGACTGACACTACTGAAGTGTCTCAGCTCAGACTGACACTACTGAAGTCTCCCAGCTCAGACTGACACTACTGAAGTCTCCCAGCTCAGACTGACACTACTGAAGTCTCCCAGCTCAGACTGACACTACTGAAGTCTCCCAGCTCAGACTGACACTACTGAAGTCTCCCAGCTCAGACTGACACTACTGAAGTCTCCCAGCTCAGACTGACACTACTGAAGTCTCCCAGCTCAGACTGACACTACTGAAGTGTCTCAGCTCAGACTGACACTACTGAAGTTTCCCAGCTCAGACTGACACTACTGAAGTTTCCCAGCTCAGACTGACACTACTGAAGTGTCTCAGCTCAGACTGACACTACTGAAGTTTCCCAGCTCAGACTGACACTACTGAAGTTTCCCAGCTCAGACTGACACTACTGAAGTCTCCCAGCTCAGACTGACACTACTGAAGTCTCCCAGCTCAGACTGACACTACTGAAGTTTCCCAGCTCAGACTGACACTACTGAAGTGTCTCAGCTCAGACTGACACTACTGAAGTCTCCCAGCTCAGACTGACACTACTGAAGTTTCCCAGCTCAGACTGACACTACTGAAGTTTCCCAGCTCAGACTGACACTACTGAAGTCTCCCAGCTCAGACTGACACTACTGAAGTTTCCCAGCTCAGACTGACACTACTGAAGTCTCCCAGCTCAGACTGACACTACTGAAGTTTCCCAGCTCAGACTGACACTACTGAAGTGTCTCAGCTCAGACTGACACTACTGAAGTCTCCCAGCTCAGACTGACACTACTGAAGTTTCCCAGCTCAGACTGACACTACTGAAGTCTCTCAGCTCAGACTGACACTACTGAAGTTTCCCAGCTCAGACTGACACTACTGAAGTTTCCCAGCTCAGACTGACACTACTGAAGTTTCCCAGCTCAGACTGACACTACTGAAGTGTCTCAGCTCAGACTGACACTACTGAAGTGTCTCAGCTCAGACTGACACTACTGAAGTTTCCCAGCTCAGACTGACACTACTGAAGTCTCTCAGCTCAGACTGACACTACTGAAGTCTCCCAGCTCAGACTGACACTACTGAAGTCTCCCAGCTCAGACTGACACTACTGAAGTTTCCCAGCTCAGACTGACACTACTGAAGTGTCTCAGCTCAGACTGACACTACTGAAGTCTCCCAGCTCAGACTGACACTACTGAAGTCTCCCAGCTCAGACTGACACTACTGAAGTCTCCCAGCTCAGACTGACACTACTGAAGTCTCCCAGCTCAGACTGACACTACTGAAGTCTCCCAGCTCAGACTGACACTACTGAAGTCTCCCAGCTCAGACTGACACTACTGAAGTCTCCCAGCTCAGACTGACACTACTGAAGTCTCCCAGCTCAGACTGACACTACTGAAGTCTCCCAGCTCAGACTGACACTACTGAAGTCTCCCAGCTCAGACTGACATTTCAACACATATTTGAACCATCATGTGTTACAGAATACAACAGGGAAATACAGCTTTTGTTCCCACTGTAACTTATACAACAATGTAGCAGCGGCATCACACTGTTGATGTTTCTGGTCTTAGATGAAAAAATGGTTTTCCGTGTTCGATATTCTCTGTTTCCTTTTCTCTGTTCCCTGTTTCCTTTTCTCTGTTCCCTGTTCCCTGTTTCCTTTTCTCTGTTCCCTGTTTCCTTTTCTCTGTTCCCTGTTCCCTGTTTCCTTTTCTCTGTTCCCTGTTTCCTTTTCTCTGTTCCCTGTTTCCTTTTCTCTGTTCCCTGTTCCCTGTTTCCTTTTCTCTGTTCCCTGTTCCCTGTTTCCTTTTCTCTGTTCCCTGTTCCCTGTTTCCTTTTCTCTGTTCCCTGTTCCCTGTTTCCTTTTCTCTGTTCCCTGTTCCCTGTTTCCTTTTCTCTGTTCCCTGTTCCCTGTTCCCTTTTCTCTGTTCCCTGTTCCCTTTTCTCTGTTCCCTGTTCCCTTTTCTCTGTTCCCTCTTCCCTGTTATCTCGTCCCTGTTCTCTCGTCCCTGTTCTCTCGTCCCTGTTCTCTCGTCCCTGTTCTCTCGTCCCTGTTCTCTCGTCCCTGTTCTCTCGTCCCTGTTCTCTCGTCCCTGTTTTCTCGTCCCTGTTCTCTCGTCCCTGTTCTCTCGTCCCAGTTCTCTCGTCCCTGTTCCTTGTTCCTTGTTCCGTGTTCCTAGTTCCGTGTTCCTAGTTCCGTGTTCCTTGTTCCGTGTTCCGTGTTCCTAGTTCCGTGTTCCTAGTTCCGTGTTCCGTGTTCCTAGTTCCGTGTTCCCTGATTCACATTGAACTGTGGGAACACTTACGTTTCTTTGAATTTACCAAAGCAAAAAAATCTTAATCTTCCCGAAAAAGAAAATCTGCTCGAGATATTTGTATTTATAAATTAAATACAATGAATTATTTCTTCAGTGTGGATAATGACCCAATTGAAGAGTCGCGGTCACCATAAACTAGTTAGAGTGGAGAGAGAAAATTGTGTGTTAACATAAGAACATAAGAACATAAGAATGTAGGAACACTGCAGAAGGCCTACTGGCCCATACGAGGCAGGTCCTTATTAACAGTTCATGCTTGAGTGATTGGTTGGTTGTTGTATTGGAGTTGAAGCCTATCGACTGCACGCAGGTCCTTAGCTCTGTAACGTACAAGAAATAGGTACTTGGGAGTACTTGGAGTGACAGATAGCTGAGGATTTGGAGGTGAACACTGAGGCTGTGTGAGGAACTATCTGCTTCTGTCTAGATGTAGATCTATCAAATATTATCTTAGTGCTTGAGGCAAGGATAGTGAAGGATACATTACGAACTATTCTGTATTATCTAGGTACTTTCAGCAAGGATAGTGAAGGATACATTACGAACTATTCTGTATTATCTAGGTACTTGCAGCAAGGATAGTGAAGGATACATTACGAACTATTCTGTATTATCTAGGTACTTGCAGCAAGGATAGTGAAGGATACATTACGAACTATTCTGTATTATCTAGGTACTTGCAGCAAGGATAGTGAAGGATACATTACGAACTATTCTGTATTATCTAGGTACTTGCAGCAAGGATAGTGAAGGATACATTACGAACTATTCTGTATTATCTAGGTACTTGCAGCAAGGATAGTGAAGGATACATTACGAACTATTCTGTATTATCTAGGTACTTGCAGCAAGGATAGTGAAGGATACATTACGAACTATTCTGTATTATCTAGGTACTTGCAGCAAGGATAGTGAAGGATACATTACGAACTATTCTGTATTATCTAGGTACTTGCAGCAAGGATAGTGAAGGATACATTACGAACTATTCTGTATTATCTAGGTACTTGCAGCAAGGATAGTGAAGGATACATTACGAACTATTCTGTATTATCTAGGTACTTGCAGCAAGGATAGTGAAGGATACATTACGAACTATTCTGTATTATCTAGGTACTTGCAGCAAGGATAGTGAAGGATACATTACGAACTATTCTGTATTATCTAGGTACTTGCAGCAAGGATAGTGAAGGATACATTACGAACTATTCTGTATTATCTAGGTACTTGCAGCAAGGATAGTGAAGGATACATTACGAACTATTCTGTATTATCTAGGTACTTGCAGCAAGGATAGTGAAGGATAGATTAATAACTATTCTGTATTATCTAGGTACTTGCAGCAAGGATAGTGAAGGATAGATTAATAACTATTCTGTATTATCTAGGTACTTGCAGCAAGGATAGTGAAGGATAGATTAATAACTATTCTGTATTATCTAGGTACTTGCAGCAAGGATAGTGAAGGATAGATTAATAACTATTCTGTATTATCTAGGTACTTGCAGCAAGGATAGTGAAGGATAGATTAATAACTATTCTGTATTATCTAGGTACTTGCAGCAAGGATAGTGAAGGATAGATTAATAACTATTCTGTATTATCTAGGTACTTGCAGCAAGGATAGTGAAGGATAGATTAATAACTATTCTGTATTATCTAGGTACTTGCAGCATGAGTGTCCACAACTGAGAGAACCTCACAAAGCGAGAGAACTTTATTGTTAGAACTTTCAAAATAGAAATACTGTTGTATTTTGCATGTCTGAACAATTGTCATTAAGGCTTAAAGTCATTCGTTAACCACTAGTCAAGCACTTTTTAATTCATATTATAATCAAAAAGAAGCGCTAAACCACAAGGGCTATACAGCACTGCAGGGCAGGGAAGAAAGCGAGGGTATCGGGCGGCAAAAGGGGGGGAGGGATGATTAGTAGGTTACAGAGAACAGCGGGGATGTGGATAGTGCAGGGGTAGAGGGTAGCAAGAGATTGAGGTAGAAAGGGCTGAGGGGAGTGCTAATGGTATCAGAGTTTGTGGAGTAAGTCAGTTCTTGTCAAAAAGTCATTGAGAGAGTCTGGATGAAAGGAGGGTCCATCAGCATGAAGGGAAGGTAAAGAGAGAGTAGTAGAGTGGAGACGATGTTGGAGGTAAATTCTGCGTGCTCATTGATAGAGAGGGCAGTCTAACAGAACGTGGCTAACCGATACTGGAACCTGACAATTCTCACAGAGGAACAGGGCGCTTCTCCACGAGATACCCATGAGTAAGACGAGTGTGGCCAATACGAAGGTGGGAGAGAGTAGTCTCCCAACCTCGACACTGATGACAAGAAGACGGCCAGTAACCTATACTTGGTTTAATAGAATGAAGTTTGTTATTGAGCAGAGCAGACCAACGTTGTTGCCAGGTAATGGGTGTGAAGGTGGGTCGCTATTACAGCATAGTCCATGAATGGAACATCTCTATATGAAACTGGAAGGTCATGTACTGCTGACCGCGCAGCAGTGTCTTCCTGTTCATTGCCCTGTACGTCAACATGACCAGGGACCCAACAAAAAACAATATCTTTATGCTTGGTAGAGATACAGCATAGCCAAAGTTGGATACAGAGGACTAGGGAGTGAGGTGCATCAAATTTCCTATAGCCTGTAGAGCACTAAGGGAGTCTGAGACGACCACAAATGATGACACAGGCATAGATGCAATACGGATAAGTGCTGTAAGAATGGCATACAATTCAGCTGTAAAGATGCTAGCCGAGGATAATAAATGTCCTCGCACGACACTGTCCGGAAACACTGTTGCGAATCCAACGCCATCAGAAGACTTAGAGCCATCTGTGTACACTGCGATGGCACGAGAATGAGAGCAGAATTGGTCAAGAAAAAGAGCGGGAAGCTACCATAGGCAGTTGGACTTTCACGCAAGGGAGTGAGAAAGAACAGACTCAAACAGCTGGAACTTCCAATGGGGGAGGGAAAAGTGAGATGCTACATAAACATAGAAAGGTGGTAACTTAAGGGAAGACGAGCGAATGTAGGCGAAGAGAAAATGGACGGAGCAAACAAGGGCGACGAACAAATAAAGAATGTCTACTAACATCTGTGACTATTCTATATATGGAAGGATTGCAGAGATCATGAGAGCGAACATAGTAACGAAGGCAATGGGCATCATGGCAATCGGACAAGGATGGAATATTTGCTTCAGCATAGAGGCTCTCAACAGGGAAAGAGCGAAAAGCACCAAGGCACAAACGTAATCCCTGGTGATAGATGGGATTAAGGCGGCTGTAACAGGTTGCCTTCAGAGAGGTAATGTGAGGTTTCTAGGATAACCTACGGTCAATGAGAAGCCCTAGAAACCTGACTATCACGTTCAGGGATACGGGAGCCATAGAGGTACAATGGATGATCAGAGATGACAAAGCGTCTAGTGAAAGTAATTTGGAGAGTTTTAGTACTGGAAAATTTAAACCCAATTGGAAACACGGTTGACCGCATGCTGGAGAAAAACTGTAGTGAGGTGACAGTCAGCACCTGCACAAGCAATAGCAAAGTCATCAACATAGAGTGATGACCAAATATTGGATGTGAGAGAGGCCAAATCATTTATAACAAGAAGAAAAAGTGATGTGCTCAGAACACATCCCTGGGGGACACCTTCAGCTTGGACAAAGTCAAGGGAGAGCATATTATTAACCCAAACACAGAAATGTCTGTCAGTTAAAAAGTTCTTAAGGAAGGATGGTAGATTGCCTCAGAGGTCTAAGGAGTGGGTTTGGGTTAAAATATTTTACCTCCAAGTTGTGTTATATGCCTTCTCAAGGTCAAGAAATATGGCAATAACTGAGTGGTTATTCGCAAAGGCATTGCGAACATACGTATCTAAGCATAGTAAGGGGTCTATGGTAGAACGGTCCTTACGAAAGCCATATTGACGAGTGGAGAGACTGTTGTGTGTCTCTAAATACCACATTAAACGTCGATTTACCAGATGTTCCATCACTTTACAAACTGCACTAGTAAGATCAATGAGACGATAGTGGAAGGCATCATGTCCTGTAGTACCGGCTTGCAGAAAGTGAGAACAAAGGCAGATTTCCACAGCTGGGGAAGAACTTGTGACCAAATAAGATTGAAGAGGTGTAAGAGGACTGCAAGGGTTGACTGATGTAAATGTTGTAACATCCGAATATGAATGTCGTCAGGCCCAGCTGCTGATGATAGGCAAGCTGAGAGTGTCGCCTCCAGTTCCTGAAGTGTAAAAGGCACATTATAAGGTTCTTCTTCGAGAGAAGAAAAGTCCAAGGGTACTAACTCTCTGGCAGACTTTGAGGAAAGAAACGAGGGGCATACATGGAGCCCCTGAGAAATACGGACCAGATGACTGCCAATTTCAATGGCAACGTCAAGAGGGTTTGCTATATTAACACCGATGACTTGTAGAACAGCAGCCGGGTCAGGAGAGTATTTACCACTCAATTTCCGCACTTTTTTCCAGACTGCACTCATTGAAGAAGCAGAGGTGATGGTGGAAACAATCTCGCAAGCAAGTGTGTTTAGCGTCACGGATGACACGACGAGCGACCGCACGCTTCTGCTTAAAATCAAGAAGTCTCTCAGCGGTTCATTGTACCGGTATCTGACCCACACAGTGCATTTCAAACGTACTGCACGAGCACAAGTAGGAGAACACCAAGGCACGCACTTCTGAGAATGCCTGCCTGAAGTTTGGGGTATAGAATGAGAAGCTGCAGTTAAAACTGAGGACAAGAAGAGGTGTAAAAGCTCATCAATGGAGGACGAAGAAGGAACCTCACTAAAAGCAGTTAGTTGTGAGTAAAGGTTCCAGTTTGCTTGATCAAATTGCCAGCATGGGCTATGAACAGATGGTGAATATGAAGTAAGAATGAGTGGAAAATGATCACTGAAAGTAAGTCCAGGAGAACAGACCAGGTGAAGTCTAATGCAGTAGAGGAAGAGCAGACCGAGAGATCGATACAAGAAAGAGTACGAGTACGAGGATCAAAATGGGTGGGAGTACTCGTATTTAAAGCATGAAGGGGGGTGAGAAGCGAGTAAAGCCTCCAACTGAATGCCACGGGAGTCACAGTGAGATCCCCCCCATAGGAAATGATGGGCATTAAAAACGCCAAGTAACAGAAGTTGTGGTGGTAAGGACGAAACAAGAAAGGCAACATCTGGGATAGATAATGCCCGAGAAGGAGAGAGAGATACAAAGAACAGAGTGTATACCACCTATGCAAGTGGATACAGGATGCTGTGTAATGCAGTGAAGTAGAAACAAATAGCTGATGGTACGGGATATCAGTGCATAGAAGGACACTTTCATTAAAGGTCCGATCAGGAAAAGGATCCAAAGAATACAATAAATTATAGCCTGAGATGGGATAGATAACAGGAGAATGTAATTTTGGTTCTTGTAAGCAAACACCAACAAGGGAAAATCGGGAGAGCAAAATCTGAAGCTCACCCCAATTACCCCCTGAGGCCATGTATATTCCACTGTACATAGACCATGATTGGCAACGATAAAGATACCAGAAATCCACAGGTAAGGGTACCTGTGGACTAGAGGGGTTAGAAAAGTCCACATGCGGTGGTGGCATAAAACGTTCAAGCAGTGAAGGAATGGTCCACTGCAAAAAAAGGAGTTGTGCAGATGGAGGAGAGGAAAGAGAAGGAACAGGGGGTGGATCAGTATCCATTGATGGTTTGATCTCTCCAATATATTCAGAGATAGCTTCAAGTGTTTCGGACTTCAAAGACGTCGTATGGGAGACAATACTGGAGATGGAAGGAGGGCGAGTAAAGATTGGAACCGTAATAGACTGTACCAAAGTAGTGGGGGAAGAAAGGGTGGAGGGAACTGGAGAAGAAGTGTGTGAGGGGACTGAAGAGGCAGAAACTTGGGGTGGCAGAAAAGGAAGAAACTTGGGAAGGGATGGAGGAGGAAGGCACAGTACGAAGAGAAGGGTGAACCTCCACACTTGTAACAGAGCCAGTGAGAGGGGAAGAACCAGGTACAGAGACCGGGATTGTAAAATGATGAGGTGGAAGAAGGGAAGGAGGGGTTAAAGGAAATTTGAGCAATGGGGTTTTTTTGGGCTTCTGAGAAGTAGAGGGGCGACTGGGAGGTGTTGTATGAGGTCTTGTCGATACCGGAGCTTGTGAGGGAGAACATGAAGTGAGAACAGACAGAGGTGTTGAAGTAGGGACTTCTGAGCCCAGGACAGCAAAAGAATTAGAGACAGGAGTGACTATGGGAGGGGTAACCACAGAGAAAGTTGCAGAAGATGGGACCGCAGAAGTGGGGGGACGTTTAGAAACACGAGAATAAGAAATACGGGGTAGTCTCCCTTGGAGGCGCAGTCGAGAAACTGCCATAGAATAAGGGAGACGTTCAGCTTCTTTGAGGCAACGGATTTCTCGTTTATTTAAGTAGACCTGGCAACGGCGAGAGTAAGAAGGGTGAGCCTCATGACAATTAAGACAAGAGGGAGGTCGACTACAAGACGTATTAGAATGGTCATCAACACCACAGACTGGGCATTCGGCTATAGATCTGCAGTATTTCAGAGGGTGACCAAATCGCCAGCAGTTTCTACACTGTTGCAATGTAGGGATCACCTTTCGAACGTGTAAATGATGTCCTGCTACATAAACAGAGGATGGGAGTTCACGGCTGTCGAAAGTTAATCGAGCCACATTGCAAGGGTAACGTCTCTGCCCGCAGGCAGGAAGGACATAAGTGTCTACTTTAAGGATTGAGAGATCTTGGAGTTCCAGCTGTTCGAGAATATCATTGCCACATGTCTGGAAATTCTTTGTAGATGAATGGTTCAGAGAACCGACATGTTGATAAATTAGACACATGTGCAACTCTTGGGTATCTTTATTGAGGAAACGTTTCGCCACACAGTGGCTTCATCAGTCCATACCAAGGAGAATCTTGAAGAACAGAAGGAGAATGAGGTAATCAGTCCCTCAACCTTAAGTCGATGTGGTCAGTCCATCAATCTTGAATAGAATACGGCATACGTGCTGAGAAGGAGCTTATAAACCGTTGGCAGGAGAGGTGCAGAAGTCATAGGTCGTGTAACATTTGTTCAATGTTGAAGTAGGTCGTGCCCAAGAATTAGGCAAGCGAAGAATTCCCAAGTATTAAGATCCCAAGAAGTTGCAGTGTCTGACAGGTTTGTAGATGAATGGTTCAGAGAACTGACATGTTGATAAATTAGACACATGTGCAACTCTTGGGTATCTTTAATACTTGGGAATTCTTCGCTTGCCTAATTCTTGGGCACGACCTACTTCAACATTGAACAAATGTTACTCGACCTATGACTTCTGCACCTCTCCTTCTCAGCACGTATGCCGTATTCTATTCAAGATTGATGGACTGACCACATCGACTTAAGGTTGAGGGACTGATTACCTCATTCTCCTTCTGTTCTTCAAGATTCTCCTTGGTATGGACTGATGAAGCCACTGTGTGGCGAAACGTTTCCTCAATAAAGATACCCAAGAGTTGCACATGTGTCTAATTTATCTGGAAATTCTGTTGGATTATAGTATGGGGTAGAATAACAATACCACTACAAGAATTGAGGGAATGTTTTTCGATAGTGTCAGGAATAGTATCGATATGTGAAAGAAGAGAAAGATCATGAGCTTGGGTGGCATTCTGGACAGTGATGATGTGGGTGCCGCTCTTGAGAGCGTGAAAGGAAACATCTCTACAACATGGCATAGGAGTGCCTTGCCAATACTATCGTCGGAAAAATAGGCAATAGAGGAAGTCGGTCGTAAAGTAAAGAATTTAGTCCATTGTGCATTCCGAAACTAAGCATGGAAAGGTTAGAGCATGACATGTCAGTCTTTTCTGAGTAGAACGAGAAGGTGATAAAGAAGTATCATCAGGCAATTGTCATTGGCATTTAGGAGTGGGACCGGAGTTGGTCTGACGTGGGACGGACTGGTGATCCGAGATTGCAGACTTAAGGCACAAGCTATTCTCAACAAACCGCCCATGGAACAGCCCCCTAAGCAGTTCATAGTACTCCCATGTGGTGATGTTGCCACGAATACTCGCCGGGCACTTGCTATGAGTAACATCAACGTTTCCACCATAAACACATCATCTATCAAAGACCTCACTACGAAACGCAGCCCCACACCTCTAACTTCTACAGCAGGCGTCAACACTATCCCCTGTGGGTTCTGTCCCAAGAAATATGTAGGCAAGACAGGCAGAGATCTTGCAGTCCGCTTGAATGAGCATCGAAATGCCTCTAACAGAGACGATGTAAGGTACGCCTGTGTCCTCCACAGAGACTCCACGGGACATTTGATGAACTGGAATGAGGCACAACTCGTTCTCACCGAACCAGACCTCAGACGCCGACGGTGCCTAGAAGCCTCACTAATCGCCGTCACCGACACTATAACGCAACACTGGAAACTACAAAATTTCAAAAACATTGGCATACATGATACTTAAGCACCACCAACCCAACAACACAGGAGTCACATGATTTCATCGTCTACCCGTCCTCATCATAGGCAGAGGTTGTTTTGATAAGGACGTGCCTCGCATGGGCCAGTAGGCCTTCTACAGTGTTCCTCCATTCTTATGTTATGTTCTTATGACATTCCTCAGGTCACGTGCGTCACACCTCACTCTCCGCCTATATATATAATGCCTTTCTACCTCTGTATGTTAGAAGTGATCAAGGTCCCAGGACCGAAACGTTTTCTAATAAATATGTCATAGTGTTTGCTTACGTGTCTTTCTAAACCAACTTGTCGGTATTTATTACCAAGGTTTATACCACCCTTCCCACTACCTAGGAACTAGCGCGCATGTGGGAAAAATCCCAAAGGCTAAAAAGAGGAAGGGTAAAAGAGAGGGGTGGGGGGGGGGGAGGAGGAGGAAAAGAAAAAAGGAGGATGTGGAGGATGGGACAGGGAAGGGGGGATTGAGGGGTAATTAGGTTTGGTCTGAGGAAGGAGACCAACAGGTCTAATTCCTCAGACCAAGAGCCTCTTCACCACGCCAAGGAGCCCCCATTGAAGAGGTTTTAATTCATAAAACAGAGAGATGTCAACATCTAGTAATAAAACTTCGGCAGTGTAATGTATTAAACACTATGACTTATATGTATTTAGGCTAGACATAGTTAATCTAGCTTAGTTAATCTAGTTAGATTAATCTAGCTAAGCATCTACACCACCTCACAACCTACACAACTGAGCAGTAGGCACTTGCTCCAGCCAGCCATGAGTGCCATGACTGCCCTCTAGCTAGGGAAGCATCCGACTCCCGCCTACACAAGCAGTCACACAAAAAACTATTGAGGGTGAACAGGCAGGTGCACAAAACTCTACCGAACTGTGGAGATTTATTAACAGCCTAGAATTAAGACGATTTATCCTACGACAGGCCTTGTGCAGTGAAGTACTCTAACAATCGATGCAAATTAGATAGCAATGGCAATAAACGGCTGTCTCACTACTATACCAGGCAGTTGCGTGTGACTTAAATACAAATATCTCAAGTGTACATGGATGTACAGCGGCTCCTACACTCCACGAGTAAATACCTAAGTAATATCACTGAATGCACATTCCTTGTACTTTTGGGGCAGAGTGCAAAGGGTCTTGCCGCAGCCCTCCAGAGATCAACACATCTACAACCAGCCCAGCACAACTGCCCTATGTCAAACCAGGTAGACAGAAATGAGATGGCAGGTTTCCCTAAGTGACTGGACAAGGATCACTAACCTAATTAGTCATAACCCACAGACACCCTCTGTTCTACACATTATTGGTCCTTCCGAACTAGAGGTGGTTCTACAGAACCGTTAGGTTCCTACAACGTAACTACAAATAGCTAGAACCTAGATAGTGTCAGTGACTAGGAGTACCATTGCCACTACAGCTGATTGTTCCTTCATTATCAACTGTTAATCTCACTCACACACACACACACACACACACACACACACACACACGCTCAACAGAACCTCCTGTACAGTGAAAGTAACATTTTCTACATTACGTTGCCAGTAACAGTAACAATCAGTTGGCTAACTAGGCACCAAATCCTGCTGTGCGTAATCAAAATGGCGGAATTATGAATCCCGAAGTCCAGTAACGCCCTCTGACAAAAGCAATAATAGAGCACGGACTGTGGCGCCATCTGACACTTCACCTACAACAAACACTACATCTACGGCGCTATCTTGTGATGTGGAAAGACACTAATGTACAGTTCAGGACATTTATTAAAGGAAACGTTTCGCCACGAGTGGCTTCTTCAGTCCTAATACAGAGAAAACTAAGAAAACATATATATATAGTGGCGGGAGTCAGGTGAGGTGATGCGTGGGTAGAGGTGGTGGTAGTAGTAGTAGTAGTAATGGAACTAAGGAGGTGAGGCTAGAGAGGGACCTGCTGGCATCAAGTAACACCAGTTCCCAGGATGGGTAATATCCTCTTGCTTAGTAATTTTGAAATACTGTAACTACCTGATTTTTGCTTTATAGTGTTACTGACAAATTAGTGCAGCTTCAATGCATTTTCTCCGTCTTAAGTCGTCTTCTTTAATAACTAGTTTAGCTTCATTGAATTTCATGAGGTGTCCAAAATCGTCTCTATGTTGAACACATGCGTTTTTGCGATCATTTCTGCAAGCATTTTTGTGTTCTGCTATCCTAATGTCCAGAGTTCTGGCTGTTTCCCTTACATATACTTTGTCACACCCCCCACATGGTATAGTGTAGATTCCTGCACTTGTGCCAGAATCATGCTTGGGTTTTTTTGTATCAGGTTCCTAATAGTAGTTGAAGAGCTGGTAGATATTTTAGCCAGTTTTCTGTCAAACATTTTTGAAACATTAGTGGCAACGTTGCTGACCGGTAAAACGATGTAACTTGGAGGCTTTTCTTCAATTTGATAGGTGTTGGTCTTGCTGAGGATACGTGTTGCACGTTTCCTGCAGTCACGTATGAAGTGTAGGGGAAAGTGTAGTGAACTAAAAGAGTTGGTGATGTATGTACATTCTTCTTCGAGGAACTGCGGACTGGAAATTCTGTAAGCTCTCAGAAAGAAGCCAATAACTACCCCTCTTAGTTCTTGTGTCATGGTGAGAGAAGAAATGTAGATCATTCTTGTAGGTAGGCTTCCGGTAGACTTTAAAAGAAAGTTTGTTTTCCCCTGTGCGTAAGAGAACGTCGAGAAAAGGTAACTGGTTGTCCTCCTCCTCTAGAGTAAATTTAATAGTAGGTTCCAGAGTGTTGGTGGTGTTGAGGATGCCCTGTACGTCAAGATTTTTGGGTACAATGACCAAAATAACATCTACGTACCGCATCCAAGTAACTGAACGAGGGATGTTACTGAGGATCCTTCTTGATTCCAGGTCCTCCATATATAAATTGGCAAGAACTACACTAAGGGGGGATCCCATGGCTAGTCCGAAGAGTTGTTTGTACTTCTTGTCCTCGAACCTAAAACAGTTATAACGAACACAAAGTTCGACAAGGCTCACAAAATCTTGGCGGGGTACACGTAACTCTGTATCATCTTTAATCACCCTGCGAAGAAGATCAATGGCTTGATCAACTGGGACATTGGTGAATAAGGCAGTCACGTCAAAACTTGCAAGCTTCTTATCACTCATGTCGAGATCCCTGATACGGTTAAGGAGGTCACCCGAATGCTTTAGATGAGCCTGACTGATTGTACCCAGGAGCTTAGACAAATATTTCGCCAAAACTCCTGCTAGACTGAGGGGCGCTGCCGATTCCGGATGTAATGGGTCTCATAGGCATATTTGGTTTGTGGGTCTTTGGTAAACCATAAAGTCTAGCTGACTTGGGGTTGGTAGGGATGAGGCGCAAGAGCTTTTTACCTTCTGATTTCCTGAGTATACTGCGGGTCTTACTGAGAAAAGAAACTGTTTCTTTCCTCCATGCATGTTCGGGGATGGAAACGTATGTGTTGGCGTCGTTCAATAAATCTTGCATCTTACTAACGTAGTCTGTACTGTTGAGGATGACCACTCCTCCTCCTTTGTCCGCTGTGGTGATGAGAATATCATTATTGGAAGCTAAGTGTTTGAGTGCCTGGATGTAGCGACGAGGAATGACTGGACGACTAGGTTCAGAAACTGCAGCTGCAATAAGTCCTTGTATGAAACCTTTGTTAAACTCAGAGTCACCGAAGAAATGGTTTTTGATCACTGTGTCTAACTCGCATTTAGGCTTCCGTATGCCAGTAGCAAACTTGAGACCTAAGCCGAGTGCTTCGGATTCTGTATCACTGAGAACATAAGAAAGGTTATTGATGATGTCAGCTCTACCAATATCTTTCCATTTGCTGTGTTGACAGAGAGGAAAGTTTTCTTGAGAGCCGTAGTTTCTGCTGTAGGTTGGCGGTGGTAACTTTGCTTAGGATGTGTTCGGCGGTGCGTCTGTCAGGGGCGGGAAGGGAAGTGAGAGCTAGGTGAGCACTATGGAAATAATCTTTGGAGCAAGCTGATAGATCTTCCTTGCACTCTCGTAGGTAGTGGTAAGTAGCAGGAGAGAAGGGATGTTTAGAATCCCTGAGATGGTGTGGAGTGGATCTAGGTGCGACCATTTCTTCTATGCAGTCTTGCAGAAAAGAGGAACGGTTCTTGAAGCTGTGTGCCTTCAGGAGGAGAGAAAGGTAGTCTCTGTATAAAACGTCCATCACTAGTACTGTGTCTTGACAATGAGGAAATGGTATGGTGATACCGACAAGATGTGGAAAAAGACCCGCAGTATACTCAGGAAATCAGAAGGTAAAAAGCTCTTGCGCCTCATCCCTACCAACCCCACGTCAGCTAGACTTTATGGTTTACCAAAGACCCACAAACCAAATGTGCCTATGAGACCCATTACATCTGGAATCGGCAGCGCCCCTCACAGTCTAGCAGGAGTTTTGGCGAAATATTTGTCAAAGCTCCTGGGTACAATCAGTCAGGCTCATCTAAAGCATTCGGGTGACCTTAACCGTATCAGGGATCTCGACATGAGTGATAAGAAGCTTGCAAGTTTTGACGTGACTGCCTTATTCACCAATGGCCCAGTTGATCAAGCCATTGATCTTCTTCGCAGGGTGATTAAAGATGATACAGAGTTACCTGTACCCCGCCAAAATTTTGTGAGCCTTGTCGAACTTTGTGTTCGTTATAACTGTTTTAGGTTCGAGGACAAGAAGTACAAAACTCTTCGGACTAGCCATGGGATCCCCCCTTAGTGCAGTTCTTGCCAATTTATATATGGAGGACCTGGAATCAAGAAGGATCCTCAGTAACATCCCTCGTTCAGTTACTTGGATGCGGTACGTAGATGATATTTTGGTCATTGTACCCAAAAATCTTGACGTACAGGGCATCCTCAACACCAACACTCTGGAACCTACTATTAAATTTACTCTAGAGGAGGAGAAGGACAACCAGTTACCTTTTCTCGACGTTCTCTTACGCACAGGGGAAAACAGACTTTCTTTTAAAGTCTACCGGAAGCCTACCTACAAGAACGATCTTCTACATTTCTTCTCTCACCATGACACAAGAACTAAAAGAAGGGTAGTTATTGGCTTCTTTCTGAGAGCCTACAGAATTTCCAGTCCGCAGTTCCTCGAAGAAGAATGTACATACATCGCCAACTCTTTTAGTTCACTACACTTTCCCCTACACTTCATACGTGACTGCAGGAAACGTGCAATACGTATCCTCAGCAAGACCAACACCTATCAAATTGAAGAAAAGCCTCCAAGTTACATCGTTTTACCGGTCAGCAACGTTGCCACTAATGTTTCAAAAATGTTTGACAGAAAACTGGCTAAAATATCTACCAGCTCTTCAACTACTATTAGGAACCTGATACAAAAACCCAAGCATGATTCTGGCACAAGTGCAGGAATCTACACTATACCATGTGGGGGGTGTGACAAAGTATATGTAGGGGAAACAGCCAGAACTCTGGACATTAGGATAGCAGAACACAAAAATGCTTGCAGAAATGATGACCGCAAAAACGCATGTGTTCAACATAGAGACGATGTTGGACACCTCATGAAATTCAATGAAGCTAAACTAGTTATTAAAGAAGACGACTTAAGACGGAGAAAATGCATTGAAGCTGCACTAATTTCTGTCAGTAACACTATAAAGCAAAAATCCGGTAGTTACAGTATTTCAAAATTACTAAGCAAGAGGATATTACCCATCCTGGGAACTGGTGTTACTTGATGCCAGCAGGTCCCTCTCTAGCCTCACCTCCTTAGTTCCATTACTACTACTACTACCACCTCTACCCACGCATCACCTCACCTGACTCCCGCCACTATATATAAATATGTTTTCTTAGTTTTCTCTGTATTAGGACTGAAGAAGCCACTCGTGGCGAAACGTTTCCTTTAATAAATGTCCTGAACTGTACATAAGTGTCTTTTTCCACATCTTGTCGGTATCACCATACCATTTCCTCGCTATCTTGTGACTTCACCACAACAGCACATGACTCCGGGTACACGGTACTCATGCCCACACACCTTATCTCGACGATTCAACCAGCATTTGTAGCAAGAAAATCCAGTAGGAACACATGGGGGTCAGTATATGCGTTAGGTGGGAAAGCGTACTGTTAAGTAGACAGCACCTGTCTAGCAGTCAGAACTGACAGGGTGATCACACACCCGGGTGTACTGGCCCACTGACTCACTTTTATTGGTTGAAGTTGTCATAAATGGTCAGCGCCACTCAGATGTCAACTACATTTGTTGCCACCACGATTGCAAGTCATTGTAAGTCATCATGGCTACGTTAGACAACTGCAGACTCAGTTTACCCCGTCAGCAGGCTCCGTCATGAGTGATTAATACCTGTAAAGCATTGATCAATGGTAATCCAGTTGATTGCTTGGAGTTAGAGGCTTACTTAAATCTATTGAAGACGAGACAACGAGCCTACACAGTAGCATATGAGCAACTCAAGGACTTGCTCATGTGTTTAGAAGACAGAACTGAACTGAAGGAAAGGGAAGACTGTCCTTGAAGCGACTTGTCGCTTTAGACGTGCTCTTAGGGCTTAGGCAAAGCGAAAACAGTGGGCTGGTCGTCTTCAACTCTTCCTCCCAGGAGCCATTAAAACCAAGTCCCTCCACCACAGATGCTACTACGACTCCCAGAAATACAACTGTCCTTATGTGACGGGTAGAAATTTGAAGAGTTCTTAGTGAGTTTCCTGTAACTAATTGACAGTCGGTCAGGCACTGACGACCTTGTTAAGTTCAGGGGAGAAGCTTATGACCTTATCAAGGAGCTTGATATCACCGGTGCTAATTACCAGTCTACAATCCAGGTCCTAGAACTTAATTAATGTGATAAGGATAGGATCACAGCCAAACACCTCTACAGGCTGGTTGATCTCACACTTCCTCACACTGCTTACCCTAGTTGCAAACATTCAGAATCTCTTTGGATAACTGTTTTCTGTCTCTGGCCTCTTACGAAAATGTGGGAGAGTGACTGGGTTTTCAGTCCCATCGTACAGAGAAAGCTGCCATAGATTAGTGAAGGCCTACAGCATACTGTGGCCTAACCCAGTACATCACCACCTACAATGTCACCTGTCAGTAAGTACTACACAAACGACAGGACGACAGTGGGTGTATACTCAGTCGCCACACAGTGACATAGGAAACGAAGAATGAAAGGCAGGTGGAGGAAGCCCACCCCATCTGTTTCTATTCCCCGTATTCCCAAATGCCTCTAATGATACGGCAAATACAGGGCTCCATCCTGTAATAAGTTCAGGACAGTACCTGCCTGGAAACAGAGGTCCAGGAGCTGAGACACTGTCACGAGTTCCTGGGTAATCACCTAGGAGATGACTGTGATCCTCAACATTTAACGTAATAAAGTTGGTAGAATTACCGACCATATGTAAAGTAAAAGGACAAGTGCAACTAATGTGACATTTTATTGTGGCAACGTTTCGCTCTCCAGGAGCTTTATCAAGCCATTACAAACAATACATGGACACAGAGGGTATATATAGGCTCAGAGTGAGGTGCAATACTAGTGGTAGTGGTAGTAGTAGTAGTGATAAAAGTTGTAGTAGTAGTAGTAGTAGTAGTAATACAATATGGTAGAACAATTAATTCGTACATGAGTAAAAGGATATAAAAGCTATTACTTGGGTAACAAAAATAGGTTGGACAAATATAGAGTGGATAGAGGCAGCTTGTTTCAGTGTTCACTCTCTGTAATGTGCTTTGTGTAGTATAACAGGAGAGACTATGTGATGGCAGGGTTTACTGTTTTCAGGAGGATTCTTGCTAAGACTTCGGAGAGGGTGAAGCTGCCGTTGTTTTGTTTAATTGTATTCGAAACAGCGATCAATGCTGATTCGAGGCACTTGCGTCTGCGGAAATTAGTTTCTTTGATCACTAATTGGGCGTCTCTGAATTTCATGAGATGATTGGTGGAATTTCGGTGTTGTACACAGGCGTTGTTCAAGTTATCGTTCCTACATGCGTAAATGTGTTCATTGAGGCGGGTGTCGAGGTTTCTTGCTGTTTCACCTACGTAAATCTTGTCACAGCCTCCACAGGGTATAGTGTAAACTCCTGCATTGACTGGTTCGTGGTGCTTTGTTACCCAAGTAATAGCTTTTATATCCTTTTACTCTTGTACGAATTAATTGCTCTATCATACTGTATTACTTTTGTCACTACCACTACTACCACTAGTAAACATCGAAATGTTACCTCACTAGTATTGCACCTCACTCTGAGCTTTTATATACCCTGTGTCCATGTATTGTTTGTAATGGCTTGATAAAGCTCCTGGAGAGCGAAACGTTGCCACAATAAAATATCACATTAGTTGCACTTGTGTCCTTTTACTTAACATTTAACGTGCTGGAAATGTAGGGGTGACCACAATACTAGTAGCTAAGAATGACTATGTAATGCACATATAGGTCAGCGTGAGACAACAGAACCATTCTTATTATCTCAGACACCACCAGACATATGTATACACTGTACTAAGGTACGAAAGAACAGTAAATTTACCTTATGTAAATTGTGTAAGGGGTGGGTGCATAATGGACGTGTGTACGATTATGGTAATAGTGCCGGATTTCATTTTGTTTGTAACAAATGCACTATAGCACAATTATCCTTTAGCAATGATGACATTGATTGACCTAATTTTAATACAAATGACCCCTTGCCATATATTGATGATTATGATTGTTTTGTGAAAACAGGCCTTCACTTTATTCAGGTCAACGCAAGATATCATTTTTTTTCCAAAATTGGCAGAGATTAGGATTCTAGCTAACAGAACTAGGACAACAGTTATATCCATCTCTGGATCCTGGCTGGATGATACGGTGACCGACGACGAGGTCAAAAATAGAAGGTTACAATATAAAACGCTTAGATAGGAACAGAAAGGGTGGTGGGGTATGTGCCTACATCAGAAATGACTTAGCTTACATCCCAAGACCTGATTTAAATGACAAACTAGAGATTGTATGGTTTGAAGTGCTGCTTCCCAAGACCAAACCCATCTTAGTAGGAACTAGTTACCGCCCTCTCACCCAGGACCAGTTCTTAGAGGACTTATCCAGAGTATTTTCCGGACTTGATAATTGCGAGACAGTAATACTGGGAGACTTCAATATCTGTTTTCAGCAGCAAAATAACGGGCTATGTAAAAGGTATAAGCAAATTCTAAGTTTAAATAATTACACTCAACTAATTAATACACCAACCCGGATCATACAGTTCTCAGCCACCATAATTAACCACATACTTTGAAACCGCTCTGAGAACATTAGTCAGTTAGGCGTCATTACCACAGGCCTTAGTGATCATTTCATCATTTACTGCACCAGGAAAATCACTAGGGATAGGATAGGCCTACAATGGTTAATAGGCTACACAATTGTGACTGGACAGAGATAAGTTGCACGGACGTAAACGATGCTTGGGAAAAATTCAAAACAATGTTCACTACCATCCTTGATAATATTGCACCAGTTAAAGAGGTTAGGATTAAACGAAGAACTGAACCCTGGATGACTACTGAGATATTAGATAATATGAAATTCAGAGACCAGCTGCTAAAAAGATTTAAAGCAAACAGACAGGACATTGCAGCACTAAATGAATTCCAGAGAGTTAGGAACAGAGTTCAAAGGCTCATAAAAGGTGCAAAGGTAAGGTACTTTAGCTCAAAAATCAAGGAGTACAAGAATAACTCTAGAAAGCTCTGGCAACAAATAAAACAGTTAGGGTATAGCCATAAACCCGTAAATAATTCTAACAGTGCTAAATATCGATAACGAGGTATGCCACGAAACAACTAAAGTGGTAAATTGTTTTAATTCCTACTACACAACTGTCGCATCAACACTAGTAAGTAAACTACCAGCTGCATCAAATATCCTTAACACAGACTCGGATAACTTTAAAACATACTATACCAATAAAGGTGTAACCCCAAACAGTTGTCATGACTTCGTGCAATAAGAACTAAGTAGGTTAAACCCAACTAAGAGCACAGGCCCGGATAACATCCCGTCTAAGTTCCTAAAAGATGGTGCCTCTGAATTATCAATACCAATTGCTCACATAATAAATTTGTCCATCACCACTATTACTGTACCGGAGGGGTTCAAGGAGGCCAGAGTTACTCCTATCTTCAAGAAAAATAGTAGGTCTGATGTAAGCAACTATAGGCCTGTTAGTATACTCAGTGTAATATCCAAAATTCTAGAGAGGGCGGTGTATTCTCAAGTAGTTAAGTATCTTAATGACAACAACATTCTTCATAGTTACCAGTCAGGCTTTAGGAGCTCGTATTCAACCGACACCTCCCTAATTAATCTGATAGATTACATGAGAACTTAAATGTCGATGGGGAACCTCACAGGACTGGTAACCTTAGACTTGCTAAAGGCCTTCGATACTGTCAACCACAATATATTATGTAAGAAACTTCAAGCTATCGGCATAGGTTCCATAGACTGGTTTAAGTCCTATCTTAGCAATAGGAAACACATTGTCATAATCAACAAAACAGAATCAGAACCCCTGCCGATAGCATGCGAACTTCCCCAAGGTAGTATTCTGGGACCCTTATTATTCATATGTTATGTAAATGACATGCTCATCAGCGTCAAGTGCAAACTCCTACTGTATGCAGATGACAGTGCTTTGTTAGTGTCAGGTAAAGGCCCACAAGATATTATTATTATTATTATTATTATTATTATTATTATTATAAAAAAAAAGAAGTGCTAAACCACAAGGGCTATACAGAGCTGCAGGGCAGGAAGGAAGCGAGGGTATCAGGTGGTAAAAGGGAGATGGACGAGTAGTAGGTTACGGAGAACAGCGGGGCAGTGGATGGTGAAAGGGTAGAGGGTAGCAAGAGATTCAGGTACAAAGGGCTGAGGGGAGAGCTAAAGCTATCAGAGTTTGTGGAGTAAATCAGTCGTTGTTAAGAAGTCAATGAGAGAGTCAGGATTAAAGGAGGGTCCATCAGCATGAAGGGGAGGTAAAGAGAGAGTAGTAGAACGAAGACGACGTTGGAGGTAAATTCTGCGTGCTCGTTGATAGAGAGGGCAGTCTAACAATGTGGCTAACCGATACTGGAACTTGACACTTCTCTCAGAGAGGAACAGGGTGCCTCTCCATGAGATACCCATGAGTAAGACGAGTGTGGAAAATGCGAAGGCGGGAGAGAGTAGTCTCCCAACCTCGGCACTGATGACAAGAAGACGGCCAATAACCTATGCTCGGTTTAATAGAATGAATTTTGTTACCGAGTAGAGTTGACCAACGTTGTTGCCAACGGGTGTGAAGGTGGGTAGCTATTGCAGCAAAATAGTCCTGAAATGGAACATCTCTATATGAAATTGGTAGGTCATGTACTGCTGACTGCGCAGCAATGTCTGCTTGTTCATTGCCCTGTACGTCAACATGACCAGGGACCCAACAAAAAACAATATCTTTATGCTTGGTAGAGATGCGGCATAGCCAAAGTTGGATATGGAGAACTAGGGGGTGAGGTGTATCAAATTTCTGTATAGCTTGTAGAGCACTAAGGGAGTCTGAGACAACCACAGATGATGACACAGGCATAGATGCAATACGAATAAGTGCTGCAAGAATGGCATACAATTCAGCAGTAAAAATGCTAGCCGAAGATAGTAAATGCCTTCGCACGACGCTGTCCGGAAACACTGCTGCAAATCCGACGTCGTCAGAAGACTTAGAGCCATCTGTGTACACTGCGATGGCTTGAGAATGAGAGTTGAAGTGGTCAAGAAAAAGAGAGCAGGAAGCCACCATAGGCAGTTGGGCTTTCGAGCAAGGGAGTGAGAAAGAACAGACCCAAACAGCTGAAACTTTCCAGGGGGGTAGGGAAAAGAGATGCTACATGAACATATAAAGGTGGTAACTGAAGAGAAGACAAGAGCGAATGTAGGCGAAGAGAGAAGGGACGGAGCAAACAGGGATGGCAAACAATGTCTACTAATATCGGTGACCATTCTATAAATGGAAGGATTGCGGAGCTCATGAGAGTGTACATAGCAGCGAAGGCAATGGGCATCACGGCGATCAGACAAGCATGGAACATTCGCTTCTGCATAGAGACTCAACAGGGAAAGAGCGAAAAGCACCAAGGCATAAACGTAATCCTTGGTGATGGATGGGGTTAAGGCTAGAGAGAGTAGCAGGAGAGGCCGCTGAATAGATCTGGTCACCATGATAGAGCTTCGATAAAATGAGGGCTGAATGTAGGTGAAGGAGAGTTCGACGATCAGCTCCCCATGAAAGATTGAAAGATGAGCAAGGGTTTTAAGAAGGTTCAGCCGGCTGTGGCAAGTTGCCTTCAGAGAGGTAATGTAAGGTTTCAAGGATAACCTACAAAAAAGGCCTAGAAACCTGACTAACACGTTCAGGGATACGGGAGCCATAGAGGTACAAAGGATGATCGGAGATGACAGAGCGTCTAGTGAAAGTAATTTGGCGAGTTTTGGTACTGGAAAATTTAAACCCATGCGTGGTGGCCCAAGTGGAAACACGGTCGACTACATGCTGGAGAAAAACTGTAATTAGGTGACAGTCAGTGCCTGCACAAGCAATAGCGAAGTCATCAACATAGAGTGATGACCAAATATTAGAAGGAAGAACAGAGGCCAAATCATTTATAGCAAGGAGAAAAAGTGTTGTGCTCAGTACACATCCCAGGGGGACACCTTCAGCTTGGACAAAGTCTGGGGAAAGCATATTATTAACTCTAACACAGAAATGTCTGTCAGTTAAAACGTTCTTAAGAAAGGATGGTAGATTGCCTCGGAGGCCTAAGGAGTGGGCTTGGGCCAAAATATTATATCTCCAAGTTGTGTCACATGCCTTCTCAAGGTCAAAAAATATGGCAATAACTGAGTGGTTATTCGCAAAGGCATTACGAACATACGTATCCAAGCATAGTAAGGGGTCTATGGTAGATCGGCCCTTACAAAAGCCATATTGACTAGTAGAGTGTGTCTCTAAATACCACATTAAACGTCGATTTACCAGACGTTCCATCACTTTGCAAACTGCACTAGTAAGAGCAATGGGATGATAGTGGAAGGCATGTCCCATAGTACCCGTCTTGCAGAAAGTGAGAACAATGGCAGATTTCCACGGCTTGGGAAGAACTCCTTGTGACCAAATAAGATTGAAGAGGTGTAAGAGGACTGTAAGGGTTGACTGATGTAAATGTTGTAACATCCGAATATGAATGTCGTCAGGCCCAGCTGCCGATAATCGGCAAGCTGAGTGTTGACTCCAGTTCCCAAAGTGTAAAAGGCATATTATACTGTTCTTCTCTGAGAGAAGAAAAGTCCAAGGGTACTAACTCTCTGGCAGACTTTGAGGGAAGAAACGAGGGACATAGATGGAGCCCCCGGGAAATACAGACTAGATGATTCCTAATTTCAATGGCAACGTCAAGAGGGTTTGCTATATCAGCACCAGTGACCCGTAGAACAGGAGCCGGGTCAGTAGAGTATTTACTACTCAATTTCCTCACTTTTTTCCAGACTTCATTCATAGAAGAAGCAAAGGTGATGGTGGAAACAATCTCGCCAGCAAGTGTGTTTAGCATCACGGATGACACGGGGAGTGACCACACGCTTCTGCTTAAAATAAAGAAGTCTCTCATCGCTTCTATTGTACTGGTACCTGCCCCATGCAGTGCATTTCAAACGTGCTGCCTGAGCACAAGCAGGAGACCACCAAGGCACGCACTTCTGAGAATGCCTGCCTGAGGTTTGGGGTATAGAATGAGAAGCTGCGGTTAAAACTGACGTCGAGAAGAGGTGTAGGAGCTCATCAATGGAGGATGAAGAAGGAACCTCACTAAAAGCAGTGAGCTGCGAGTAAAGGTCCCAATTTGCCCGATCAAATTGCCATCGAGGGCTATGGAAAGGTGGCGAATATGAAGGAGCAGTAAGAATGATTGGAAAATGATCGCTGCCATGTAAGTCCAGTAGAACAGACCAGGCGACGTCTAGTGTAGTGGAGGAAGAGCAGATTGATAGATTGATGCAAGAGTATGAGTACGAGGATCAAAATGGGTGGGAGTACCCGTATTTAAAACATGGAGGGGGTGAGAGGCGAGAAAAGCCTTCAACTGAATGCCACGTGAGTCACAATGAGACCCCCCAGAGGAAATGGTGGGCATTAAAATCGCCAAGTAACAGAAATGGTGGTGGTAAGGATGAAACAAGAAAGGCAAAATCTGGGATAGAAAATGCCCGAGAAGGAGAGAGATATAAAGAACATATTGTAAACCACTTATTCAAGTGGATACGGGCTGCAGTGTAATGCAGCGAGGTATGGACAAATAGTTGACAGTACGGAATATCATTGCATAGAAGAAGGGCACTTTCATTAGAGGTCCCATCTGAGAAAGGATCTAAAGAATACAATAAATTATAGCCTGAGATAGGTTGGAAAACAGCTGAGTAATATTGGTTCTTGTAAGCAAACACCAACAGGGGAAAACTCAGAAAGCAACA
Source organism: Cherax quadricarinatus (assembly GCF_038502225.1). Lineage (NCBI taxonomy): Eukaryota > Metazoa > Arthropoda > Malacostraca > Decapoda > Parastacidae > Cherax > Cherax quadricarinatus. The sequence continues at coordinate 4,148,612 of NC_091334.1, read as the reverse complement.
TCTGAAGCTCACCCTGATTACCACTGAGGCCACAGATATTCCACTGTAAATAGACCATGATTGGCAACAAGGAAAATACCAGGAATCCGTAGGTAAGGGCACTTATGGACTAGAGGGGTTAGAAAAGTCTATATGCGGTGGCATCGGAAGACGTTCAAGCAGTGAAGGAATGGAGCGTTGCGAAGAATGGAGTTGTGGAGATGAAGGAGAGGGGAGAAAAGGAACAGGAGGTAGATCAGTGTCCATTGAAGGTTTAGTCTCTGCAATATATTCTGAAATAGCATCAAGTGTTTCTGAATTCAAAGACTGTATGGGAGACAATATTGTATGTGAGACAATATTTCGTCCCCCCTACTAAAGGAGGGGGGACGAAAGCGTGTTGGGAACTGGAGAACGTGTGGGAGAGAACAGAAGAGGCAGAAACCTGGGAGGTGGCAGAAGAGGGAGAGACTTGGGAGGGGACAGGGGAGGGAGGCACAGAACGAGGAAGGGGGTGAGCCTCCACACTTGTAATAGAGTCAGAGAGAGGTGAAGAACCAGGTACAGAGACTGGAAAGGTAAAATGTGGGGGCAGAAGAAGGGAAGGAGGGGGCAAGGAAGATTTGAGCAAAGGAGATTTTTTGGACTTCTGAGAAGTAGAGGGGCAATTGGTAGGTGTCGCATGAGATCTTGTCGATACCGGGGCTTGTGAGTGAGAACTCGAAAATGTCAGAACAGACTGAGGTGTTGAAGTAGATATGTCTGAACCCAGGACAGCAAAAGAATTAGATACAGGAGTGACTATGGGAGGGGTAACAACAGAGGAGGCTGCAGAAGATAGGACCCCAGAAGTGGGGGGACATTTTGAAACACGAGAATAAAAAACATGGGGTAGTCTCCCTTGGAGGCAGAGATGAGAAACTGCCATAGCATAAGGGAGACCTTCTGCTTCTTTGAGGCAACAGATTTCACGCTCATTTAAGTAGACCTGGCAATGGCGAGAGTACAAAGGGTGAGCCTCATGACAATTAAGGCAAGAGGGAGGTCGACTGCAAGACATATTAGAATGGTCATCAGCACCACAGACTGGGCATTCAGCTATAGATCTGCAATATTTCGCTAAGTGACCAAATTGCCAGCAATTTCTACACTGTTGCAGTGTAGGGATCACCTTTCGAACTTGTAACCGATGTCCTGTGACACAAACAGAGGACGGGAGTTCACAGCTGTCGAAAGTTAATTGAGCCACATTGCAAGGGCATCATCTCCGCCCGCGGGCAGGAAGGACATAAGTGTCTACTTTGAGGATTGGGAGATCCTGGAGTTCCAGCTATTCAAGAATGTTATTGCCATATGTCTGGAAATTCTATTGGACTATGGTATGGGGCAGAATGACAGTACCATTACAAGAATTGAGGGAATGAGGTTTTTCAATAGTGATAGGAATAGTATCGATATGTGAAAGGAGAGAAAGATCATGAGCTTGGGTAGCATTCTGGACAGTGACAATGCATGTACCACTCTTGAGAGCATGAAATGCAATATCTCTAACATGGAGTAGGAGCGCTTTGCCAATACTATGGTTGGAAAGATAGGCAATAGAAGTCGGTCGTAAAGAATTTAGTCCATTGTGTGGTCAAACTGAGCATGGAGAGGGAGTGCATGACATGTCAGTCTTTTCAGAGTAGAATGGGAAGGTAACAAAGTAACATCAGGAGATTGTTGTTGGCATTTAGAAGTGGGATCAGAGTTGGTCCGACGTGGGACGGGCTGGTGATTCAAAAATTGCCGCACCGTAGAAGGAGAGGCCGGAAGCATAGTCAAAGGATGGCGGAGGTCAGACAAATCGGAAGAGTCAGCCGAGACCCCGGTACCTGAAGCTGGTGATGAAACAGCACCAGCAAGAGGTACAAGGGCATCAGGAGTGTCCAAAGAGTGGTCAAAAAATGAGGCAGATTCAGAACGGGGTGTGGTATCAGTAAGGGGCCCAGGGGTAGCAGGTTCATGGACTAGGGCTTCCATGATTAGGTTACTCCTTTCTTTTTGTTTTTCAGAAAAAAAAAGAAAAAAGAAAATAAAAACGAAAAAAGGGGGGAACGGGGAGGAATAGTTCCTAGGAGGAATTAAAGGGCCGGAAATCACCCTCCGTGCCCAAGAGGACCTCAACACCACAAGTAGTGCAGATGCGGCATGGAACCCGTGCCATACCCTACCCTTCATGCCAGTAAACCAGCAATCCAGGATAGCAACCTCACATCTGCCGAGCTACCTCAATGGACAAAAGAGAGGGCAGCTGGATATCCACCACAAAGCATACCTCGTTTGGCCACCACCCCCAGAATCTGAAAGGAGGCCTCCAGAGATACACCCATTGCCCGAAAGACACCCGAAGCCACCTCCCAGAACACCGGAGAGGGAACGGGATATCCCCAGGCGATCCAGATTCCACAGCAAACTACACCACCGCCAAGAACCTCAATGGAATGGGATTGACCCCGGTACCCTTCCCTCTATCTAGGAACCAGTAGGCCTGTGGGAAGAATCCCAAAGGCCAAAAAGAGAAAGGGAATAAGAGAGGGATGGGGGGTGAGAAGGAAAGGAAAAAGGGAGGATGGGAAGGATAGGATAGGGAAGGGGGGATTGGGGGTAATTAGGTTCGGTCTGAGGAAGGAGACCAACAGGTCTAATTCCTCAGACCAAGAGCCTCTTCACCACGCCAAGGAGCCCCCCTTGAAGAGGCCCACAAGATATAGTTAATGTAATAACACTAGAACTGGAGTCCTGCAACAAATGGTTAGTAGACAAACTATCCTTACACCTCGGGAAAAGCGGAATTCAGACTCTTTCACACGAAACAAACTGAAAAGAATAAATAATTTTAATGTCCGGTGAAATGGGGAACCCATCACTTCAGTTTCCTCAGTAAAATATCTGGGAATCCCCTTTGGCCCATGAATGTCAAGAGAATTAATAGGGAACAGTGTAGTAAAGAAAGCGAATGTCAGACTGAAGTTCCTCTACAGACAAGCACAGTGTCTACCTACTGAGGCTCGCAGGACCCTATGTCTAGCACTTATACAGTGTCATATGGACTACACTTGTTCTTCATGGTACTCTGCCTTGATAAAAAAAACCGAAAGATAGACTGTAAATCACTCAGAACAAAATGGTAAGATTCATCCTGGACCTGGGTCCAAGAGAACATGTAGGCCAGGATGAATTACAACAACTGGATATGTTGAATGTTGAAGACAGAGTAAAGCAACTGAAGTTAAGTCAAGTTTATAAAATTACTTGCAATGTCCAGAATATCTTGCTAATTTTGTCAAGGTTGGGAATCAAAGCAATCATAGTACTAGGGGGGGAGAGCACAACTTTGTAGTAGCCACAGTCACTGGCCAGGCTTCAAACACCTTTCATTGTACAGCAATAAAGGAATGGAACAGACTACCTGCACATGTCAAAGCCAGTCATAGCATGAACCAGTTCAAGAAGAGAACTAACAGGTACCTAATGAATGTAGAGACAATGGGAGGAGAATGATTTTTTATTTTTTAGCTAACACACATGTAAATGTAAATAACTTTTTGTCTTACCTTATTCCTAGTATAATAAGATACTATATCCTTTATAGTATAATAATAAGATATTAAAAGGACCCCAATAGAAATAAGTCACTGACTTTTTTGGGTTATCCCAGGTTCTCTACAAATATGCTATGTATAATAATCTATGTAACTGTATTTGTGTATACCTGAATAAACTTACTGTCCCCGCTTCCATACTCGGATAGAAAGTGAGAAACAGGTCACAGCTCAGAACTGTCAGAGTGAGGGGAGGCCTCTCTCTCCCTCTCCGGGCAACTTACCAATTATGACCATGCTGACTACCCTCGCTCAAGCAACATTACCTGTAACACAACTTAGGCTACTGAATAAGCTTCTGGGAACAAATGATTGTGTTGTTTGATCAGGAAGCACAAAGATCCTTCATCTACCAAAGTACAATACATAAACTTGGTGTGAAACCATATAACAACGTGTCCTTAGATCTCTCTGGATTTTTCCCGGACCCTGGCAAAAAAAAAAAAAAAATCGTATAATATAGCCAGCTACAAACGATCGGTGCATTGGTAGCGAAAAGCTTCCTGATAATATGCAAATGAGAGGCTTGCAGGAAACCTTCGCTATATTAAAGGAAACCAATGTAGGACTTCCCACCCTTGATTTCAAGCCTGACAAGGTAGGGCCAATAGACCTATTAACTGACAGTGACCACTACAGGAAATTTGTGCAGGGAATGACAGCAGTGAATGTCCTCTCCCTGCTGAGTACAGCTGGAGGCCATATGACATTTGGGTCACTCCCCAAGGGAAGTGACCGCGAAGACAAGGACATTATTAGAAATGCCCTAGAGACGGGAATTACTGCCACTACCGCACACCCAGCTGGTCAGTACGGTGGTGGGTTACCGGTTTCAGGCGATGGACCACCACAGACCCACCTTATGCCAGCAGACATAGTTTGCTTGAACACAGCTACTGAGCCTGAGTTACCCATTGATGGGTCTAATTAATCCTCACTAGACAAACTCCTGAGAGCCACCTCTCGTGTCTACACATCCGTACAAGTACAGGGAAACGACGAGTCCATTAATTAAACCCACGAAACATTGTGTGAAACAAGTGCAGCGAGAAAGGTTCTCAGCTGACTATGATTTCGTGAAGAATGGAAGTCAGTAAAGAACCCGACTTAATCCAGACACTGGAGTTTTATCTAGATGCAGAGGTTACACTAAGGTGCCGTGGAATACAGAATTTATTCCTACCAGGAAACTCATTACCTCTTATCTTAATACCCAAACGCCGCTGGTTGACGAAGCTGAATTATTAATGACACCCAACTATGAATGACACTCTGTACAGTCAGTGATACTCTACACCAAATATCCCAGTCCAGCCGGATACCTCAGGGTACCCAGAATGTCAAACACAATTAAGGTGTTGTTTGCCATATTAGCATTCTCGTAGACGTCCTTGGTATAGCCCTGATCCACTGGCCCATTCAGACACGGAAGGCAGCATTCCAGCTCCTTTGAAGTACCCCATACACATTACCCTACGTCATGGGAGAAACGTTTGTGTCATCAAGACCACTGGCACAGAGTGTGCCAGGACCACCAACAGTTTAGTGCCATTTACATTGAACTGTCCACAGAGAGCAATGTCCCCAACAGAGACCCCCAGCAACCACCTTGCGACACTGCAAGGCTGCTGAGATAGCACAACGATTTATGAAGGGCACCATAAACCATGAGGCGGGTATTCAAACAGTAGGCTGAAATTAATCCTAGAGCATACCACTGCCCTGAGTGCATTATATTTGTAGGATCGATTGCTAAGTGGTTAAGGTGACATGTACATTGTCCCTTCTCCAGAGACAACACAATGTGTCGTGGGGTCGAGCCCCGACCTGCCGCAGTTTGGTAAAATGATTCAAAACCACTCGTTTCGTGGTTTCATTGCTACACACACACACATATATATATATATATATATATATATATATATATATATATATATATATATATATATATATATGCCATGCCGAATAGGTATAACTGTGTTAATGAGAGATTTTAACTTTAGACAAATTGACTGGAACAATGAGACAGGAAATCTTGAGTCTAGTGATTTTCTTGATACGGTTCAGGATTGCTTTTTAAAATAGTTTGAGACAGAACCAACTAGAGGAAACAACTTGCTTTACTTGGTTTTTGCCAGCAGTCACTAATTAATAAACCTGAGGTTAATGATGAGCTTGGGGAAAGCGATCACAAATCACTTAGTTTTAATATATCGTGGAATTACCCAGACAACTGCAGTCAAGTCTCTGTCCCAGACTTCCACTTGGCCGACTTCATGGGACTCAGAAATTACCTGGGTGGGCTAAACTGGGATGACATGACCATGGGTCAGGTTGGTGGTGTTGGTTGCCAATATGACGTATTTCAGAGCATAGTCCTAACTGCCCACACAACTTTTGTTCCGAGTAGGGAAATTAGTTCTAACAAAAATGATCATAAATGGATAAATAGATTAAAACATTTCATTGGTCAAAAGAGAGGCATATATAGGCGTATCAAAAGAGGGGATGGGCAGTTAAGAAATCAATATATTCAATTAAAGAGAGAAAAATAGGAATAAGAAAAGCAAAAAGGGGTTATGAGGCTAAAGTCGCAAAGGATTCGAAGACTAACCCAAAAGGGTTCTTTAAGGTATATAGATGTAAGATTAGAGACAAGATTGGCCCATTTAAGAGTAACTCAGGTCAGATCACTGACAGTGATAAGGATATGTGTGAAATTTTAAACAGATTTTACTCAGGAAGATACTAGCGACATTCCAGAAATAATAAATTATGTAGAACAGGACGATAATAAACTATGCAAGAATATATATATATATATATATATATATATATATATATATATATATATATATATATATATATATATATATATATATATATATATATATATATATATATTGGATAAAGGAGGCAAAAATGAATGTGGAGTGCATTTTGGAGGCGAATGAGATGCCAGAGATCACTCTGCAGCATCCAGCAGCATCTTATAAACATCTCGCTGACTCGCCTCAGGGTCTTTATACACTCAACTAGACGCGAAACAGATTTTACGTTGCCCCGCCCTCCCTATCCTCCTTTCTCCCTCTCCCTCCCTCCCTCCCTCTCTCTCTCCTCTTCCCTCCTAGATTCTCGTGTTATTACTATACTCTTCTTCTCTTGGTTCCTCCTCTGCTTTTATCAGCATTCTTCTTGGCTGTCCTTGACTCACACCTAGATAATACACGATAGTTCCTAGTCCTGAGGTAGTTAGTTTAATATCTTTATTATGCACCCCATACCCATCCTGTGGGCGGTAGTCAAAAGATTACAAAGGTACATAATGGGTCCAGGGACTGGACCCCAAAGTTATGAAAGCTGAACTAGTTAAAGGTAATGAACTCCAGGTAGATCTGGTCACAATCATGGCAAGTTACAGAGGTAATAACAAAAAAAGGCACAATACCGTGACTGGAACGATACACAAATAACCCGCACATAGAAGAGAGGAGCTTACGACGACGTTTCGGTCCGACTTGGACCATTTACAAAGTCACACTAACCAGAAGTGGAGCAGGACGGCTATATATAGGCTATATATGGTTAGTGTGACTTTGTAAATGGTCCAAGTCGGACCGAAACGTCGTCGTAAGCTCCTCTTTTCTATGTGTGGGTTATATGTGTACAAAGGTAAGGAAACAGTTTCACTCCTATACATGGTCACAGTCATGAACAAATTGCAAAGTAATGAGCCACTGATACGTCCACACCTGGTCACAACTGTAATGAGTTATAAATACAAATATTAAGTGGAGGTAGATAGTTCTTCCTGTCAACCAGGTCATCCTGTCAACTACGTCTTCCTGTAAGAGTTGTTTCTGTCAACTAGAGCCTCCTGTCAACAAGATCTTTCTGCCAACAGATCTTTGTGTCAACCACGTCATCCTGTCAACCACGTCATCCTGTCAACCACGTCATCCTGTCAACCAGGTTTTACTGTCAAGCAGGTCATCCTGTCAAGCACAAAGAATAAACAACTCACCCAACACAAGTATCAGCTACTTCACCAATGGAGAACTTTAATGAACAATAAGTGAACCAGAACACTATTTCAACCACTGAATTGAGCGTAAGAGGCGTTTTTGAGCCTCGGAGGCCTCTCAGGTTCAAGGTTCACTACACTCTTACTTTCACAACTCCAAGTAAAACAACAGGAATTAAAAGATCCAAGAGTCTTCCTTGAAATTTCAAGGGAACGCCTTGACCTCAAGGAGAATCGGACGGCTCGTGGTGCATCCAGCATTTACAGCCTGGTTGACCAAAACCAAAACCCTGTTATGAGGATGGGTCGTGGGCTCAATAACTCCCCCCCCCCGTCTTGCAACACTCCAAAGGTACATCAGAGGTAAATCAAGGATCATTCAATGCTACAAGGGTGAGGCCCATCAATGCTTCTCTTGCTACGATAGACTTTTCACTTAGACTTCTGCGATACACTCTACGATAGACAATTAATACTCAGCCACATTTTGTACTCAGTGGGCTGTTTGCGTGTTCGTAGTGCATGCCATTGTGATTTTCCGGATGTTAATTCATTCCTGTCCGCCTCGTTGGAGAGAATGTTACGCCATGGACAATGGATTATCTGGGGCACTGCCCCCCTGCCTACCCCAATGCCTGCCCCCTCCCCCCGCGCGCCCCTCTATCATGAGCAGGGGGATGTTGCCTTCAAGATGATGGTGCCTCCAGGATGGTGGTACCACCAAGATGATAGTGCCCCCTGGATGAGGGTACCTCCATGAGGACAGTGCCCCCAGGATAATAGTGCCCCAGGATGAAGGTGCCTCCGGGATGATGGTGCCCCAGTATGATAGTGATTCCAGGATGTAGTCTACAGCATGGTGCCCACTGGATGACAGTGCCTCTAGGATGATGTGTCTCCATGATGATGGTTTCCCCAGGATAATAGTGCCTCCAGGAAGATGGTTCCCCCAGGATAATAGTGCCCCCAGGACGATGGTTTCCCCAGGATAATAGTGCCCCCAGGACGATGGTTTCCCCAGGATAATAGTGCCTCCAGGACGATGGTTCCCCCAGGATAATAGTGCCCCCAGGATGATGGTTCCCCCAGGATAATAGTGCCTCCAGGATGGTTCCCCGAGGATAATAGTGCCTCCAGGATGATGGTTCCCCCAGGATAATAGTGCCTCCAGGACGATGGTTCCCCCAGGATAATAGTGCCTCCAGGATGATGGTTCCCCCAGGATAATAGTGCCTCCAGGATGATGGTTCCCCCAGGATAATAGTGCCTCCAGGACGATGGTTCCCCCAGGATAATAGTGCCTCCAGGACGATGGTTCCCCCAGGATAATAGTGCCTCCAGGATGGTTCCCCGAGGATAATAGTGCCTCCAGGATGATGGTTCCCCCAGGATAATAGTGCCTCCAGGACGATGGTTCCCCCAGGATAATAGTGCCTCCAGGACGATGGTTCCCCCAGGATAATAGTGCCTCCAGGATGATGGTTCCCCCAGGATAATAGTGCCTCCAGGATGATGGTTCCCCCAGGATAATAGTGCCTCCAGGATGATGGTTCCCCCAGGATAATAGTGCCTCCAGGACGATGGTTCCCCCAGGAAAATAGTCCCTCCAGGATGATGGTTCCCCCAGGATAATAGTGCTTCCAGGATGATGGTTCCCCCAGGATAATAGTGCCTCCAGGATGATGGTTCCCCCAGGATAATAGTGCCTCCAGGACGATGGTTCCCCCAGGAAAATAGTCCCTCCAGGATGATGGTTCCCCCAGGATAATAGTGCCTCCAGGATGATGGTTCCCCCAGGATAATAGTGCCTCCAGGACGATGGTTCCCCCAGGATAATAGTGCCTCCAGGATGATGGTTCCCCCAGGATAATAGTGCCTCCAGGATGGTTCCCCGAGGATAATAGTGCCCCCAGGACGATGGTTTCCCCAGGATAATAGTGCCCCCAGGACGATGGTTTCCCCAGGATAATAGTGCCCCCAGGACGATGGTTTCCCCAGGATAATAGTGCCCCCAGGACGATGGTTTCCCCAGGATAATAGTGCCCCCAGGACGATGGTTTCCCCAGGATAATAGTGCCCCCAGGACGATGGTTTCCCCAGGATAATAGTGCCCCCAGGACGATGGTTTCC
>NC_091334.1:4111335-4133835 GCF_038502225.1 Cherax quadricarinatus | reverse complement strand
CTATCTTTGTATAACACCTTTGAGGACAAAAGGAGAATCCAGACATACTTAGATCATGCCTTGTATCACCTCAAACCATCAAACACACAAATACTGTGAGATGTACCCTCTCACACATTATACACACAATCATGTAGTGTAAACACCACTACTTACATATTAAATTCGATACCTTCTGAAAAAACAATGTGAATAACATATCTTACACAACTACTCAGACCAAACTCACATCACAAAAGAAGCTTATTTATTATATTACCAAACATACCACACACGCTAACATCTATACACATTTCCATACTCAAGAAAACTAGCCCGCCGCAACCCCTTACTTGACACTTAAATCTCTTAAATCCTTCAACCTGAATCTACGATAACCTTCAGTAAATGCTGTCTCCCATCTTCCCCTATAAAGATCCCTATTGCGGCGCTTTGTTCTATACATCGTGGCCCCTAACACTCTTATCCTTTCCTCGACTCCCACCTCCCTCATTGCCCAAGATATATAAATAAAATCTGTGACCACATACGCAACCGCATTCACCACCTGCTGACTCCCCCCACCTATATCTAAACTTAACACCCGCAACACCTGTAACCCTTCCCCACCCACTAACCTAACTACTCTACTTAGCCAGACCCTCACATCTTCTAAACAAGTACAAAAGTACACAGCGTGAAATATGGTTTCCGGACATCCACACGCTTTGCACTCCCCACCTTCCCTTAATCTCCTATTAAATAACACAACCCCAGACGGCAAGATCCCATGTAAAAACCTAAACATAACCTCCCTGACACTTGGTTTTACACGTAGTTGTTGAAGACATTTCCATACAGAACCCCATGCATACATAGGGTATGCCCCCTCAACTGCCGCCACCACAGACCCACCCCCCACCCTCTCAAGAACCTTCAATTTAAGCTGTTTCGGATCCCTTACCGTCAGTAAAACTCGCAACATAGCCTCCCCAAACATTAAATCCCTACCCCTCCACCACCGTTGCATATCCATGCGCAGTCTTTCAAGGCCTCCCCCCCTCACCCCCTCCCTCACAAACCCCCTTTTCAGAAACACACTCAACATACGCTTCTCAAGAGGTATAAGCCCCAGCCCCCCCTGGCTAACGGGAAGCGACACCACCCCTCTACTTAGCCAGTCACAACCCGATCCCCATATAAATCTGAATACCCGCAGTTGCAACCGTTGCACCTCACACCGTCGTAATGGATATATTGCCACCACGTGCCATAACTTGCTATACAACAGGACATTCGTGACTATAACCCTTTGATGCAACGATAATTGCTCTGCCCTCAAGCCTCCCAATCTTTTCAAAACTCCATCCACGGTGCGCCTCGAATTTGCCTCTTGTGCATCCCTATCATTCCGCATGTACACTATCCCACATATCAACAACTGATCTACCACACGCCACCCACCCTCAACAGTCTCACCATTATGTACACTATCCCCTAGATCCAAATACTTGGACTTTACTACATTAATTTTCATCCCTGTAGCCTCACCAAAAACGTCTATCACCCTTTCTACCTTATGTAAATCCCTCACATCCCTCACCAAGACAGTCGTATCATCCACGTAACCCACTATACCCGCTTCCCCTTCACGTGCAACACCAACCCTCGCTCTCGCTATACTCCACCTAACTGCCCTATAAAAGGGTTCTTGAAGGCATGCAAACAAAATTTGCGACAGAGGGCATCCCTGTCGCAAACCCCTTCCCATCTGAATGCTATCACCTAGTCGTCCATTAACCTGTATTCTCATAACTGCACCCAGATACAAAGTTTTTGCCCAAGAAACAATTTCCCTCCCGAAACCCAACCAACGCATAAAACTCCATAATGCATCCCTTTCTACGCTATCATAAGCAGCTCTCCAATCCAGAGCCAAAACACCCCCTCCCCCCTCTGCTCTATAAAACTCCTAATAGCTCCATGCCCTTCATACATTGATCTACCCGGTATGCCATATTGTCCTCTATCAATTACTTTACCTAAAACCTGTTTGATTCTGTTCCCTAATACCCTTGCAAATAACTTATAATCACCGCACATAAGCGATATTGCACGGTAATCTTCTACCGTGGTCTGTCCACCCTTCGGCACTAATACAACAACAGCAGTCCTTTGCTGCTCACCCATTGCCCCATCTTCCTTCATTACATTGAACAATCTGACTAAAAATCTCCTCAATACTTCCCAGTTCTTAACATAAAAATCATTAGGCAACCCGTCTACACCCGGTGCCTTACCTAAACTTGCACCTGCTATAGCTCTCCAAATTTCCCCTTCCGTAATCTGTCCTTCCAAAGTCTCCCTATCTCTACCATCAAGCTCGCATTGCACATAACCACCCATTTCCCTTAAAGCATCATCTCGTATACCCACATGTTGTGCATATGACCTAAACCATGCATCAATATATCCACTCATACCTTCAGTCGACATCAATACCTGCCCTTCCCTATACCCTCCCATCCCCACTTGAACTGTTAATCCCATCATCTCCGTGGCTGCCCTCCTCTTCTGTTGTCCCCTTAACGCACACGCCGAAGGCCGATCCCCGTAGAGAACCTCCTCCAACCCTCCAGCCACACGTGCACCATCAAATCGATCATTATGCAAACCCTTAATACGTTGCTTTAAATCCTCTATTTCCTCCACAGGGTATCTCGCACCATCACCCACATAACAATTGTGTAACTGTCCTTCTAAATACCCCTGTAGCCCATATAAAAGTTGATTACTTTCCCTCCCAAGCCGAACATAGTAATCCCGAATACGTTTCTTAGCCACCACATCCCACCACCTAACCAAGTCTCTATCCCCAGGAGCCCCTGCTAACAAACCCTCCCAAAAACACTCAAAAGATTTCCTATTCTCCTCCCCTTTTAACAATTTAACATTCAATTTCCAATAACTACAACCCCTCTTAGGTAAACCCTCCCACCCTGCGTCCACAAGAACTCCTCTATGATCAGAAAACACCACATCTAAAACACGCACACTATTAACTACGATGGTGCGTGACACGTACACTCTATCAAGTCGCGCCGCATATCCACGACGTACAAAAGTATGCTCAACCTCTCCCCCCCCCCACCACGTCCTTTAATCCCACCCCTGACATTAAATCTCCCAATACCCCTGAAAAGTACCCACTTCCCCGAGGTTCTACATCCTTACGCCGGATCACGCAATTCCAATCCCCGCCTACAATAGCTACTTCAGGGAGTGACCTCAAATAATAAATTAACACCTCTTTCACAAAGGTTGCTTTTACACGCCCATCATTCTCAGCTGGACCATACACACACACAAAAGCCACCTTCACCCGTCCCCATAGCCCTTCCACCCTTATTATCCTCCCCTCCCCCCCTTCACTACGTCTCACAACAAACGGGCTAGTCTCCCTGATCATGATGGCAACGCCACCTTTCAACCGAATTGCATTCTCCATGTACACATTATATCCTTCTATCCGCAATTCACTACCACATTTATGATTGTGTTCCTGTATGAACACAACGTCCACATTATTACGCACCAATAAATCACGTAACCATGCACACTTTCGTACAGTTCGCAAACCATTAATGTTTATTGTGAGGCACTTAAAATCGACAATGATGGTTTTCCTTTCGACACTGAATGTTTTTCACTAGATTTTTTGTTTCCAATTTTCCCTTCCCCTCCTTTTGAAGCACTCCTGATCATCCCCTGTGCTTTGGGTACACAGGACCCTTTCTGTGCCACATCCGCCCATGATTTCTTCCCTGATCTTTGGGCTGGCGTTAACACATCATCAGAATCTGAAAGTGTAACAGAGCGCTTTCGTGTTACACTTTCTACCTGCATTTCGTCGTCCACAGTGCAATCCTGGTGAATTTCCACCTCCACCGTTTGTTTCAGCAAGGCGTCAGTGGCGTCCACTACCAGCTGCACGTCGTGATCCACGTCCGCCGTCGCAGCCTGTCCCAAGTCTAGGGATGGTGCCGTCGCAGGACTCATGCTGTCCTCCGTAAATAATTCGTCTAACACAGAGACAATGGATGTCTCCACATCATTGGCCTGCTCTTCTCGCGAAGCCGTTTCCACCTCTGGGGCTGCCTCCAAAGGAGGCGACACTTCCGGGAGTGTAGCACACACCGTGTTCAGAGACCTCTCAACCTCTTCGCTCCAAGACAATCTTGAGGGTTGCACAGGCGCTTCAGGCACATCTTGCCTTATACCTTCCTCCCCTAAATCCTTGCTCTGTTGTACAACCCTGGCACCTCGTCTCCTTTCACACTGCACCGCCAAATGATCGTATGCTCCACACAACCTACAAGTGCGGCGTTGCCCTGCATAAGTCACAAAAACTTGAGTCCTGAAGTCTTGCAGGATCACATATGAAGGGATTGGATGTCGTAATGTCATTTTTACCGAAAAAGTTCCCTCAGGTAGTCCTTCATATGGGCCATCAGGCCACCTCCCTGCTGTAGCTATGTGTATGGTGCCGTAATTACTCAGGGCAGCACGTATATCAGTCGCATCAGCCTCAAAGGGTACATTTCTCACTTTTACCCATGTATAATGGCGGGACACATCGTGTAGCTTCACAGACACAGCCTGGTTAACCACCAGATTGACCTCTTGATACTTGTCGACGACATTCTCGTAAACTTGAGCTGAGCTAAACTTTACAAAGATTCTTGTCACACCATTCATCGCTACACCGCACAAATCCTCGTTGGCGATACCATAGGTGTCTCGGATTATCGCTGGCAATAATATCGCCATTGATGGTCCAAGCACTGTCCCACGAGTTAATTCCAAACACACAGTGTTGACGCGGCGTCTGGCTGCCTGCGCCATGTTGAGAAAATGAAACTGCCACCGAACAGCTATAGAGGGCAGCAGTGTAGAACACGTCCTCTCTACTCAATGGCTGAGAGACGAATGACTACGTGTACAATGAGAGTTGAAGTCGTTACAACCTACCTACATACATAAGCTAATAATATAAAATATAAAATTTTCGTTTAAGTTATTAATGAAAAATTCAGCAACAAAATTACATGAAAAATCAATATACACAGTTATCATGGCATCTTTATTTCCGAGATCACAACACCCCACCAGCACGACAAATGCTCGTATTAGGTGTGTTGAATGTCTATTACTCAGGTCTTTACTTGTTTATATGTATGCATCACTCGTGCCATGCACACTGAATATGCGAACGATACCCAGTGTCTCTGTCACTGTAGAAGTGTGCCACAAATAGTAGTTTAGGGAGGCACAGTGGTGGGCATATTTCGTGAAGACATGAGTCTAGAGGGCTCAACACAGTGAAGACTGCACAAGCATAGCAGTCTACAGTGGCTGATAAGAGATCTCATTCCACTCTAATATAGTGGTAATGGAATGAAGTTTTGGAGTGACCTGAAAAGTCTGAATGGTGGGGGGAGTTTGGTAAGCTCAACCATCAACTGTCCCTATTAATAACTCACCAGTACACAGGACAACATCGCTATATAAAAATTATTATTAAACATAAGTTAAGATATATACGTAAGTGGGCTCAGGGCTTAAGTTACTCTACCGAGTTTAACGAAAGTATGAAGTAACAAGGAAACAAGTAACTGGGCACAAAATTATGTTAATTTTAAATTCTCAACTGTAACCAATGACATAATGACCACTGATATAGTTAATATTAATTAGTTTAAGGCTGGATACGGAGAACTCATCTCATTATCCTAGCATTGTTTGATTGTATAGTATTAATATAGGTAAGAGGGTTATGGTCTGAGAATACAGTAATATTAAATTAAGAAGTGCCCAAGTATATGTCAAAATACTCTGACACTACCACCAGATGTAATGCCTTTTTTCTCAATCATGGCATAGTTTTCTGGTGACATATAGGATGGAGTGTATAAGTTGTTGACGACTTCTGTAGAAGCATAGCACTAAGGGTCTCGCATCTACATGTAAGAAAAAGGACTTGCTGAAGTTAGGGCTCCTCAAGACAGGATAAAAGCAATTGTTTTAATCTAGCAAAGAACAAAGAACACGGCAATCACGAGTACAGTGAAACTGAACCTTGCTGCTGGTGAGCTCAGTAAGAGGAGCAGTGACCTGAGAGAAGTTAGGGCAGAAACGGAAGTAATAACCAGCTCTGCCAAGAAATCTCTGGGCTCTCTTTCTATCTTTCAGCACTGGAAAGACTGAGATAGCACGAACTTTGCATCAAAGGGAGCAACCTCACATTGAGCTATGCAAAAACCGAGATTTGTAATCTCGACTTGCCCAAAACTATACTTAGCCAAGTTCACAGTGAAGTTGTAGTGTGCCAGTATCTCAAACAATGCTCTCAGACGTGTTAAATGTTGTTCCCAGACACTACCACTAAGTCGTCCAGGTATGTTTCAACTCCGTCCAAGTTGTAAGTCAACTCGTTCTTCAAGAGTTGGAAGGAAGATGCTGCATTGCATAAACAAAGGGTGTGACGAGGTAGTTGAACAATTCTTGAATAATTGAAGGCAGAGATGTCTTGAGCATGCTCAGAAAGCGGGACTTGATAATATCCACATAGAAGATATAAAGTCAACAAAGCTACTGACACACAACCAATAAGGTCATCTATGCATGGGAAGGGGTATCCAGTGCATCCAGTAATCAGTGGACATGTTGAAACTACCGTCAGGTTTGGGTACTAAAATGCAAGGTGAAGCCCAAAGACCTTTACTTCTTTATATCAGTCCATGTGATAGCAGAAAGTCAACTTCTTTCCTCAGTCCTTTATGCTTTATAGGACTGCTTAATCAGGGATACACCCCGTATATCGACGTCGTAAACACCCTTAGTACAGAAATAAATAACAAAAAGACACAATACCGTGACTGGAACGATACACAGTGACTGTCAATGGTCCAAGTCGGACCGAAACGTCGTCGTAAGCTTCTCTCTTTTGTGTGCGGGTTATTTGTGTACCCTTAGTACAGTGTTTAGGAATAATGCTTAGCATAAGTGTTCACAATAAAGCTAACAGAATCCTTAGCTTTATATCAAGAAGTATAAATAATAGAAGTCCTCAAGTTGTTCTTCAACTCTATATATCCTTGGTTAGGCCTCATTTAGACTATGCTGCTCAGTTCTGGTCACCATATTACAGAATGGATATAAATGCTCTGGAAAACGTACAAAGGAGGACGACAAAGTTGATCCTATGTATAAGAAATCCTCCCTGTGAGGATACACTGAGGACCCTGAACCTGCACTCAAGAAAGGCGTAGAATTAGGGGGAATATGATTGAGGTGAATAAATGGAAAACAGGAATAAAGGGAATGTAAATAGCGTGCTAAAAATATCTAGCCTAGACAGGATAAGCAGCAATGACTAAGTTGGAAAATTTCAGATTCAGGAAGGATATAGGAAAGCACTGGTTTGTGTAGTTTTAAAAATAGGTTGGATAAATACACGAGTGGGTGTGGGTGGGTGTGAGTTGGAATTGACTAGCTTGTGCTACTAGGTCGGATGCCGTGTTCCTCCCTTAAGTGACGTGTCTGACCTCACTAGGTGTGAGAATTGGACCTGCCTCGCATAGGCCAGTAGGTCTGTTGCAGTGTTCCTTCAATCTTACGTTATAAACAAGGCTACTCAGTATCATATGTTTAATGTCACTTGCTTTATCGGCCTCAAGGTTACTAAGATAATTATCGAGTGATTATAGCGTCACTGAATTTTGAAATGAATTATCTCGAACAGCAGAATTTGGTTTGTTGTCAAGTCACTCGTGACCTTCTAGCATCAAAGATGAAGATATGGCTTGTGTGGGGACGCTTGCCACAAAGATCATTTCTCACATCGCTTTCCAGTATATAGCAATATTCCCCAGAATATCCTTTTTTTTCTGACAAAAGGGACATTAAATTTCCTTCTCTGTATCTGATTTATGTTCTGTCACTGAGACAGATTTAGGAGTGTGAGTTTCTCAAGGATAAGTATAAGAAGTGTCAGTGACAGGCGAGTTACATAAGTAACCCCTCAATGGACGGTCCTGGACTCTGCTCCAGTTCCCTGAATTAAGCCTTCCACATCCCTCCCCCCATAGGCGCTGTGTAATCCTATGGGTTTAGCGATTCCCCTTGACTATAATAAGTGAGGTCTGCAAATGTCAGCTGATTTGTGTTGTCAGCTACTAGGATTGTCTTTTTAGTTTTCTTGTTTCTTTGTCCTTTAGTATGCACAAGTTGGTGAGTCGTCTCATAATTACATGCTAGAGCTGCAGTTTTGCAGAATATATGATGCGGTATGATTTATCAGATATTCCTTTATTTTGGCAGACATACAATTATATAAATCTTCGTGCAGTATTAGTTGAGAGTTTTCCAAAAGAGTTGTAATTTGAGCCTCTGCACCATCTCTCAAAACCAACCTTTTTCTCATGGGCAAATTCGACACAGATTTGACCTTGTCTTCGCTGCAAGGTACGAAAAGCACGTTGATAACTCACAGATAGCAATAAATAACAAAAAGGCACAATACCATGACTGGAATACACAAATAACCCGGACATAGGAGTGAGGAGCTTACGACGACGTTTCGGTCTGACTTGGACCATTTACAAAGTGCTCATATTCGTCTCTCGACCTCCGGGGAGAGAGGATGCTTGCCAGGTCTGCTACACCTGCCCTCTGGTGGTGACTTTTTTGCATCTATGCCAAGATGGCAGATCGAGGACGGAGAATCAACAGTTTGTATTGAGCTGGTATGTGGCATGCTCAGTGGCGCTACAATGAACGTCTTACTACTGGCCCTCAATGAGGAAGTATATGGTGTGGCTTTGAACGGGATGTCCAGGATCTTCGTGAAATTGAACCGGGCCGGCTGCTACGACAGGATTGTTGACAAGTATCAAGAGCGGAGGATGTCTGTGAACTTGGTGATGGACGTTGTCTTGCACAACGTATCTAAGTACAATACATGGGTGAAGGTGCAAAACGTACATTTTGAGGCGACTGCATATGGCATACAAGAGGCATTCAACAGTTATGGAAAGGTCCATTCTGCTATGATGGGAGTATGGAAGGATGGGTCATACGAGGGACTACTGGAGGGTTGCTATACCCTCAAAATGACTGGCTCGGCCTATGCCGTCCTACGTTATGTTGGTGGGTTACAGGACGCAGGTCTTCATGTACTATGCCAGCCAGAGATGGACCTCTTACGATCATATGGTGGCACAGTGTCCTAGAAGACAGGCTCCCAGGAAGCATGGGATGGCGGCTGTGGAGCAGCGTCCTTGCGAGTTGGTGTTGGAGATGGGAGATGGGGAAGCAAGGTCGACGGGTCGTTGGAGTGAGGAGGTTGAGCGAGAGGAACGGACGGCCAAGACGTGTGTCACACACCCAGAGGGGTCAGGGGAGTCGACGGGGATGTTGGTGGCTCCAACAGGATGGCTTACAGGAGGTGATACAAGGTTTTTTGGACAGGTCAGGGACCTGTGCCTTAAGTGTTGGTGAGGCCGACATGGAGGACCAGCCGCCTGATGTAAGGACCTCATGTGAGACTTGCTTGGTGTGAGTGGCAGAGGTGGAGGTCCACCAGGAGAATTCGTCAGACGTGGACATGTGTGTGGGTGGCGGCTCTTGGAAGACGGCTGGGACGGCCGAGGTCGAAGAGGTTCTCATGCTGAGGCAGAGGCCAGGGTAGAAAGCCTGGGCAATGGAGGAGGTGCCGTTGGACTAGAAGGAGCCAGTGGAGACAGTTATGCAGTGAATGGGGGAGGGGAGAGGAGGGGGCCCAGGGAAAGTCAGGTGAGGTGTCTGGTCGATGTATTGGTAAAGGTGTGGTAGGTAAGCCACAGTGGCATAGAGGGAAGCCACCATTTCTGTAATTTTCAAGTGTGTCACCCTTAATGTAAACAGTCTCAGGTCTGAGATCAAAACTGTGTGGTTAGTTTGGTTTTTGTGTAGATTTAAGGTGGACACGTGTTTTTTGCAAGAGCACAATCATAAGTTTGGTAGTGAGTTACGGTTGAATGGGTATATATTTTTTGGATCATAGGGCGGTGATAGATCAGTCATGGGATGGTGCAGTGCATATTTACCCCGGTTACTGGAGGTTGAACATGCTGCTGCTTAGGGGAGAGGGTGGGGTATGGGCTTGAGAAGTGGTGGTTAAGACTGGAAAGCAAGGGATCGAGCAATGCAGCTTATAGATTGATGGGAGTTGAAGGCGAAGCCGGGGATTGCGGATTTTTATGGGGCTAAGGGATGTGTGGAGGCGAGATGGCGTTATGGATTGCAGAATTATTTGGAGGGATGGTTGCAGGCTTGTTATAAGAGTGGGGGTGGGGGGAGGACACCGCACTTCTTCGAGGTAGGATTGTGGATATTCATAACGAACAATTTGACGTGGTTTGGTTTTGATTGGGGTTGGAGGATGTGTTGTGGGGTGATAAACCGTCTGGGCATGTCTTGCATAAGTTTAGGGAACATAGGAAAGTGACCACATTACTGCAATTAGTGGCTAGTTCGGGGGTGGGGGGCTACCCAGACAGTGCTGTCCTTTCCTCCATGGACAGTATGAGCTCTTATGCTGACAAGTGGTTCTAGAAAAAATGGAGAGGGTGTGCAAGACAAGGCACCTGGCAGGAGCTTTTTTGTAGGGGAGTTCATGGTGTTATAGAACAGGCAAGGGTGGGGCTTGAGGGTGGCATTCGTGAAGCTGAGGTGGTGGATGCTGTCTTCAGCATGAGCACGGGCAAGTCGCCGGGGATTCATGGTCTGCCTATTGATTTTTACAGGACTCATTGGGGGTGCATAAAGTATTGCTTTGTTGGGGTTTTGAACAGTATGCTAGATGGTGGGAGGATGGGCGAGTCACAATGTACGGGTATAGTAGTGTTAGTACCAAAGAAAGGGGGGTGCAGGTTCTGAGTGCTTTCTGGGGGATTTCTATGATGTGTGTTGATTATAAGGTGTTCGCAAAGATTCTAGGTAATAGGTTGAAGGGGGGTTCTGGGGTTAGTTTTACACAGGGGTCAGTTTGGAATTCCAGGGAAGAGTATGCGGGAAGGCCACGGATGCATCAGAGATTTCTTAGAGTGTTGTAGAGGTGGGGGGTTTCTTGGGTTGGATTGGCAGAATGCATACGACTGTGTGGATAGGGTTTTTATGCGTGAGAGCTTGAGTGGGTTGGGCTTTGATGCCAAGGTTGTAGGGTGGGTGGATTCCTTGTAAGCAGGAGCAACGATGCGTGTACAGGTGAATGGTAGGTTGGGTTGTAAGATTAGTATGGAGAGGGGTTTGCAGCAGGGATGCCCGCTTTCCCAACTTTTGTTTGAATGTGTACAGAATCCGTTTTACGAGCTTGTAGACTGTGGGTTGAGTGGGGCAGGGGGTGAAGGGAATGGGGGGTTGTGGGTTATGTTGATATGACAGTCTTAGTGGAAAGGAGGATTTCTCCAAAGTGGGTGAGGTCATCAAGAGGTTTGGGGCCATTATGGGGATGAGGGTTAATAAGAGCAAGTTGATGTTGTTAGAGGTGGGCTCTAGGGTGGGGGGAGATTGGGTGTGGGGTTTGAATGGACCGTGGTGGAGAGGATCAAGATTTGCGGGATTTTGTATACGGCAGATATGCAGGAGAGCAGAAAGGCTAATTAGAAAGTGGTTAGGGACAGGGCAGTGGTAGGCTATGTGGTCTTCAGGCCAGAGATGTAACGTTGCACCAAAGGGCAGTGGTAGTGAATTCGCTGGTATACAGTAAGGTTTGGGGAGTGGTGTCAGTGTACCCCTTGAGGAATGGTGATGTCATGGAAATCCAGCAGAGGGCATTAAGGTACATTTGGGGTTATGGGAGGGCATGGTTGGGACGAGAGGTGAGATTGGGTTTGTTGGCATTGGGGCCCAGGGTGAGGGTGATATATGTTAAGATGCGATACCTCAGAAGGGGGGGGGGTCAGGGGTCGTCGTGTGCGGGAGGTGATGAGGGATGTACGTTGTTGGTGGAGTGGGTGGGACCTGCCGGTGTGTGAGGATATGTTGAGGTATATGTTAGGAGTCAGTGATGTATGTTGTCTGCAAATAGGGAGGCTAGTGGGAGTGGAGCACTGTTGGGATACGCTGCAAGGGGTGGCTGTTTTCCCCACATATGATTGGAAGGTAATATGGGAGGAATTTTGAAAGCTAAGAATACCAGCCAGGGTGAGAGAAGTGGTGTACAGATTCCTTATGGGAATATTGACGTCAAAAGAGGTGTCGAGGCAAATGGTATATGTGAGAGATGTGTCTTGTGCGCATTGTGGGGATGTGGAAACAGTCTTTCATGCAGTGTATTTTTGTCCTTTGGAAAATGTAAGATTGTGGTTGATGGGTTTTTTTGGGGGGGATATTTGGTCCTCAGGGCTTTACTTTTAGACATGGGAGGGGTGTTGTATGAGGTGGCAAGGCATTAAGGTATATTATGGTTGATTTTTTGTATGTCTCTTGGGGTATGAAGGAGGTGGGGGGAAATATCAGAATCAAGGCATTAGCGGCAAGTTTTTACTGGTCAGTGGGTAGGAACAGAAGCTTATATGGGGGTCGGTGGGTTACTTGTTTTCTGGAGAGCTATCGGGGGTCTGACGGTGGCACGACGGCTGCAGGTGGTGCCGGGGTAGGATGGTAAGGGGTTGGTATCTGGTGGTGAGTGATGGAGTGTATGAGGAATGGATGTTGTCTGGTAGGGCGGTGATGGTGGCTACTAGTGTGGTGTGGCGACATGGGATAACTTTTGTATTGGTGTTTTTCTTGCATTTTTGTCAGAAAGTGGTGATGATTAAACATCGCACAGGGAGAATGTTGTAGGGCATGAAGACAGTGTTTATGCGCACCTTTGCCAGAAGGGGTGGTGACATGTACGTTGGATGCTACACGTCACCTAGTGTGTAGGGAGGGTAGGGTTTTGTCGTGGCAATGGTAATAGACTGTACTGTTCATTGTGGTTGGTGTGAGGCTTTTGAATGCACCAGGGATGGCTTGACATCTGTGATGAGAGTTTTGCATCACATTCCAGGATGAAGCCGGCGTGATGGCTGTGTCTTGTGTTTACTGTGGGTCTAATCTAGGACAGACCTCTTGGTCCTGTTAAAAGGGACATAATGTGCCAAATGTCCTTGAGGCTAGAGTACTGGCTTTGAGATGGGGGCTAGTATTCCTTCATAGTTTTGACGGGGTTCCAATGTTTCTTCCTGCTTTAGTGGTACCTTGCCTGGTAATTAATATATGTCTGGAGGGGCATTTATTCATAGTGTAGGAAGAGTGAGGGTTCTAGTATCTCGTTGCTGTACATGTTTGGTACAATCATGTACATGGATGTAGTGTGGTGGTTTTGTTTTTGGTATTGTGTTATTGCGGGTTATTTAGAATCTTGTATGCTTAGGAAAAGGAACCCAGTGTTTTGCTACTGTATGGTGGCTACAGCGTCAGTCCAGAGAGTTCTGGGTTTAGGCTATGGAAATATAGCGTCTGTCATTCTAACGTACCATGTTATGACATGGTGTAATGCGCGTCTATATGAAGGTCTTTCGGTGTGTGTGTGTGTGTGTGTGTGTGTGTGTGTGTGTGTGTGTGTGTGTGTGTGTGTGTGTGTTTGTGTATAGTGTCCAGATATGGTAATGTGGTTTTCTGTAAGCGAGGTTGAGGTTTTTCTTTTGTACATGCATTCTGCGCAGCCGGATATTCGGCCAAGGTTTTCTCTTAGATGAATTAGCAGAGGCCCAAAAGGAAGACACTTTTGCAATAATCTTACGAAGCCTTACTACTGTAGTGGACATGTACTCTCTGTAATACGTTTACTTTGTCATTGTTAGGATGTTATACGTAATAGGTGACTAATGTATGTTGCCCCACTATGGGCTTCTCCCCGATGGGAAGGTAGACGTGGTATTAATGGATATGTACCTATGCAACACAGGGATGTGTTAAATGTTCATGCTGTGCCCTCCTGTGTGTTTGGGAGGAGGGTCCTCCATTTAAGGATGGGGGGGTGTTCTTGTATCCAGCCGTTGACATAACTTTTGTGTATTGGTTAGGTATGAAGTATATTACCTTGTCCACAATGTTTATAGCAATGTTTTCGGCTTATTTACTGTACTATGTGTCTTAAATAAAATATAAAAAAAAATTTAGTGACTTTGATAATGGTCCAAGTCAGACCGAAACGTCATCGTAAGCTCCTGTCTCCTATGTGCTGGTTATTTGTGCATAGATAACAAGTTGTAAGTCTTTAGTATATTTTCTTTAACACTGTGCAATAATGTTGCCCAATGGTGGTGTGGAAAATTCATTGCATGTTCCTGATTCTCAAAGACATCAAAGTAAGTGTCTAAGTCACTTTCAAAGAACATTGGAACCACTGAAGTGGCTTTCTGCAAGAACAGTTTCTCTTTGGAATTCTTCTTCGGTCAACTTCTGGTCCTCCATCTGTGCAGTCTGCAACTGTAATAGGCATTCCGTCCTCTCAAACTGATTTTGAGAGATGGGAGTAAGGAAATTAGAGAATCTGGACTAGGAAGGGCACCTAGTTCAGCCATTCCTAGAGTTTCTAGCTCAGGTCTAGGATTACTACATACAGGAGTATAATCAGCAGTACGAGTATGATAATGAGATACTGTCCGCTACACTGTAATAATGTCACAGTAAGGCGAGGAGTGAACGAATAAAGAGCTACACTAGGCTTAGATGCTTCTGTCTTTGCTCTATCATCTTTTAAGACATCAGTTAGGGACATTTTATCTAACTGAGCCCCGAGGCTCCACTCGGGATCCGATTCGGAATTAGGAATCACTGTAAAAGCAAGAAACAATATATCTCTAATTATTGCTCTGACTGTTTCGGTAGAGTAATTTTTATATTTTACACTCAGGTATTTAGCTAACTGCCAACACGACTGAAAATTTAGTGTACATCGAAAAAGTCAGAGAATCAATATTGTTTAACACGTACATACATCAAGAATATGTTTAAACCAAGAATATATTTATATCAGGCTTTGATCCTAGCAAAACTTTACCTCATAAATAAAATACTAATTGTCTAAGAGCCAGAGCTCATTGGGAGTATCTCCATTGCCTTGGATCAAAAGAATCTGACAGGTACACGCATATATCACTTATGGTGTACAAGACAGATGTCTTACTGCTCAGATAAGGAAATAACTCGGTTATAAAAAAAAGAATTGTTAAACCTAAAAGGGTCACACAGCCAGTTTTTGGTGTTGTAAGAGTTTATCAAAGTGTATTCTGGTGTAGTTATTCAATAAAATTACGTGGCTTCTTAATAGCTCTTTTGGATTACAACTGGTTGAATACAAACCTACTAAATTAAAGTCGGAGTTCTTTAATATAGGTGTCTAGGTGGTAATAATTACAATTATAATTTAAATTATTATTAATAACAAAAAAAAGGCACAATACCGTGACTGGAACGATACACTAAACCACAAGGGCTATACAGCTATAATTTCAATAATTAGGGAGACAAGCTCCTACAATCAAAGAATTAGACGACCCTTTCGCTAAACAGCAGAAATACTTGAAGCAGCAGTGAGCAGCACAGTGTTACTCAAGGAATTATGAAGACCGAAAGTAAACCAAATTATGGACCTTCAGCAGTAAAGCTAAACTTCTTTATTACTGAAACCGAGTTTAGCAATTCCATTTTTCCGACTACAACAGTGTGTAGCTGCCAGAACATATGTAGGTCGAGAGTTAATTAAACTCAGGACGAGAGATATAGTGTCTCACGACACACAACCTCTGAAAACGTCAAATATCACTAAGTCTAAATAATGTTATGTGAACACAGTTGCACAGAGGTACGAGATGTATGTCCCGGCTCACTAAAGAAAATATACTCTACCAAAACAGAGTAAATAACACGAGCTGAGGTGGACAGGTAACTCACAGACAGAGCAACAGACGAAGAGGTGTTGCCTTCAGCAGGAGCAGCTAGAGAGAGAAGTAAGGTCAGCAGATACAACGTTGGGTGACTAGTAACAGCTTAACCCAGGCACCAACTGTGTAACAAGCGAGCAGGTAGTTAGCACCGTGCTGGTAGCCAATCAAAACTCTCCTTCAACGAGCACACTGAGAGGTGTAGTTGTTACATCCTTCCTACGTACACAAGCTAATAAGTCACATAATAACATAAAGTATGAAATATTTGTTTTAGAAATTAACGACAAACATCAGGAATATAATATTACAGTAACAAACAATATGTAAATAATATTTGCAACAACCACCACCACCACTACCACCACTACCACCACCACTACCACCACTGCCACCACCACTACCACCACCACCTCCACCACCACTACCACCACCACTGCCACCACCACTACCACCTCCACCACCACTACCACCTCCACCACCACTACCACCACCACTGCCACCACCACTACCACCACCAATACCACCTCCACCACCACTACCACCTCCACCACCACCTCCACCACCACTGCCACCACCACCTCCACCACCACCACTACCACCACTACCACCACCACTACCACCACCACTGCCACCACCACTACCACCTCCACCACCACTACCACCACCACTACCACCTCCACCACTACCACCTCCACCACTACTACCACCACCACTGCCACCACCACTACCACTGCCACCACCACTACCACCACCACCACCACTACCACCTCCACCACTACCACCTCCACCACCACTACCACCACCACTGCCACCACCACTACCACCTCCACCACCACTACCACCACCACTACCACCTCCACCACTACCACCTCCACCACTACTACCACCACCACTGCCACCACCACTACCACTGCCACCACCACTACCACCACCACCACCACTACCACCTCCACCACTACCACCTCCACCACCACTACCACTACCACTGCCACCACCACTACCACCTCCACCACCACTACCACCTCCACCACCACTACCACCACCACTGCCACCACCACTACCACCACCACTACCACCTCCACCACCACTACCACCTCCACTACCACCACCACTGCCACCACCACTACCACCACCAATACCACCACCAATACCACCTCCACCACCACTACCACCTCCACCACCACTACCACCACCACTGCCACCACCACTACCACCTCCACCACCACTACCACCACCACTGCCACCACCACTACCACCTCCACCACCACTACCACCACCACTGCCACCACCACTACCACCTCCACCACCACTACCACTGCCACCACCACTACCACCTCCACCACCACTACCACCACAAATACCACCACCACTACCACTAACACCACCACTGCCACCACCAATACCAACACTAACACCACCACTGCCACCACCAATACCAACACTAACACCATTAGTACCACCACTAACACCACCACTACCACCACTAACACCACCACCACCACTACCACCTCCACCACCACTACCACCACTACCACCACTACCACCACTACCACCACCACCACCACCACCACCACACCACCATCACCATCACCACCATCACCATCACCACCACCATCACAACCACCACCACCACCACCACCACCACCGCCACCATCACCATCACCATCACCATCACCACCATCACCACCATCATCACCATCACACCACCACCATCACCACCACCACCACCACCACCACCACCATTACCACCATCACCACCACCACCGCCACCACCATTACCACCATCACCACCATCACACCACCACCACCACCACCACCACCACCACCACCACCATCACCACCATTGCCACCATCACCACCATCACACCACCACCCCCATCACCACCATTGCCACCATCACCACCATCACACCACCACCACCATCACCACCACCACCACACCACCACCATCACCACCATTACCACCATCACAACCATCACCACCACCATCACCACCACCACCATCACCACACAACCACCACCATCACCACCATCACCACCACCACCACAACACCACCACCACCACCATCACCACCACCACCATCACCACAACCACCATCACACCACCATCACCATCACCACCACCACCATCACCACCACCACCATCATCATCATCACCATCACCATCACCACCACCACCATCACCACCACCACACCACCACCACCATCACACCACCACCACCATCACCACCATCATCACCACCATCACACCACCACCACCACCATCACCACCACCACCATCACTATCACAACCATCACCACCATCACCATCACAACCATCACCACCCCCACCATCACCACCATCACCACCACCATCATCACCACCATCACCATCACAACCATCACCACCACCACCATCACCACCACCACCATCACCACCATCGCCATCACAACCACCATCACCACCATCACCATCACAACCATCACCACCACCATCACCATCACAACCATCACCACCACCACAATCACCATCACAACCACCATCACCACCATCATCACCACCATCACCATGACAACCATCACCACCACCACCATCACCATCACAACCACCACCACCATCACCATCACCACCATCATCACCCCCATCACCACCATCATCACCACCATCACCACCATCATCACCACCATCACCATCACAACCACCACCACCATCACCATCACCACCATCATCACCCCCATCACCACCATCATCACCACCATCACCACCATTATCATCACCATCACCATCACAACCATCACCACCACCACAATCACCATCACAACCATCACCACCACCACCATAACCACCACCATAACCACCACCACCATCACCACCACCACCACCACCATCACCACCACCACCATCACACCACCATCACCACCACCATCACCACCACCACCATCACAACCACCACCACCACCACCATAACCACCATCATCACCACCACCATCACCACCACCATCACCACCACCACCATCACAACCACCACCACCACCACCATAACCACCATCATCACCACCACCATCACCACCATAACCACCACCATAACCACCACCATCATCACCACCACCACCACCACCACCATCACAACCACCACCACCATCACCATCACCACCACCATCACCACCACCACCACCATCTTAAGCAGTATTCAGTAGTTCATTCGCTGCCTGACCACGGTAGAGTGCGGTTGTGCTCTGCACCCCTCTACTGTTTCAGGCGAGCTACATCAGTTCGTCAACAGCCATTGAGTAGTGAGGACGTGTGCTGCTCATTTTCCAACATGGCGCTGCATAGCAACAGGCGCATCAACACTGTTTGCGTTGAGTTGACCCGTGGGGCTGTCACGGGAGCCACGATGGATTTGTTACTACCGGCGATTATCCGTGATACCTATGGTATCGCAAATGAAGAGATATGTGGTGTAGCACTTAATGGGACGACACGGATTTTCGTTAAAATGACGTCAGCAAATGTCTACGAAGCAGTGGTGGATAAGTATCAAGAGACCATTATAGCCGTCAATTCAGCTGTATCAGTACGTCTTCATGATGTATCACGATACTACACATGGGTAAAAATCAAGAATGTGCCTTTTGAAGCGACTGATTTTGTTATAAAAGATGAACTACGTAATTATGGTACGGTTCATATGGCCTCTGCAGGTCGGTGGGCCGCTGGACCTTATGCTGGAAGTTTGGAGGGAACATATTCAGTCAAAATGACCTTACGTCATCCCATACCGTCCTATATTATGTTGCAAGCATTTCGAACTCAAGTATATGTAACATATGCGGGGCAACGTCGGACGTGTCGGCTGTGTGGGTCGTATGACCACATAGCGGCACAGTGTGGTAAGCGTCGTGGGAATCTCCAAATATCACAACAGCAACAATCGGAAGAGGTCGAGGAAGTTGAGGGACGAGAACAGTCTTATGCTCATCCGTCTCTACAACGGTCATCTTGGAGTGAAGAGGTAGAAAAAGCGCAGGAGAATGCTTTGGAGGATGCAAAACAACGAGAAGAATCACCGTCACTGGACATAAATAAAGTATTTGAAGAGACTCTGCCCACTATGGGGGAAGAGGATGTAGCGGCGTCTTTAGTGAAGGCACTGGATGTTTTGTTAGACGAGTCGATCGTCAACCGTGTGGAGGATCCAGGTGCAATTTTGGGATCGGTTGAACATCATGGTGAGGCGACGGATGGAAGCATTGAGTCTAGTGTGTCGCATGGTATGACGGTAAATGTAGCAGAAGTGGAGGTGCATCACGATAGTACTAAAGAAATCCCAATGCAGGTGGAGGGTAGGACTCGAAAGCGAACTGCGACCCCATCAGACTCAGACGACGTGCTTACTCCTGCCCAAAGGCCAGGAAAAAAGTCTTGGGCGGATGTACAGAGGACAGGGAATAGTGAATCCACGAAACAAGGGTTTATCAAGGTGGTTCCCAAAAAAAGGGGGGAGGGATAGAGGTGGTGTAAAATGTATAAGTGAAAAGTCTATACCTAGAACGAAAGGAAAACCCCATTAATTGACTTCAAGGTTTTAACAATAAATATTAACGGTTTGAGATCTGAGCGGAAGCGAAAGTGGTTTAATGAATTTTTGGTGCATCTAGATGTGGATGTGGTATTTATCCAAGAACACAATTACAGAATTGGATATGAGTTAGAAATGGATGGTTATGATGTGTATATGGAATATGCGACGAGGTTAAAAGGAGGCGTCGCCATTCTGGTAAAGGTAAATAGCCCGTTTGTAGTACGCCATAGTGAAAGGGGGGAGGGGAGAGTGATTAGGGTGGATGGTTTATGGGGTAGAGCACACATAAGTTTTGTATGTGTATATGGGCCGGCCGAGGGAGATGTACGACTTAAAACTCATTTTGTACAAGATGTATTAGTATATTATCTACGTAGTTTACCAAATGTAGCGATAATAGGGGGCGACTGGAATTGTGTAATACGACGAAAAGATGTGGAGCCTCGAGGAGCGGGTTGTTGCTTGGGATTCCTGGGAGATTTATTGACGAGTGTGGGTTTAATGGATGTGTGTGGGGGGGGTGGCATGGTGGAGCATACTTTTATTAGACGAGATTATGCGGCGAGATTGGATAGAATGTACGTGTCTAGTGCGGTTACAGTGCGGAGAGTGAATGTGATAAATGTGGTTTTTTCGGATCATAG
The DNA here is from genome assembly GCF_038502225.1 of Cherax quadricarinatus. NCBI lineage: Eukaryota > Metazoa > Arthropoda > Malacostraca > Decapoda > Parastacidae > Cherax > Cherax quadricarinatus. Next base: position 4,112,668 of record NC_091334.1, on the reverse strand, counting down.
AGGAGTTGTAATGGATGTAGATATTGACGGTGTGCCTAGAAGGGGTCCATCTTTTTGGAAATTAAATGTAAAGTTATTGAAGAGGGAGGAAAGTCTTTTGTCTTTTGGGCATATGTGGGAACGCCTTGTGGTTGAAGCACCTGGAGATGTGGATTTGGTTAATTGGTGGGAAACGATAGCCAAAAAGCGAATTAAGGAATATTATATTAGTCAAGGAGTGAGATATAGTCAGTTACAGTATGGTTTCCAACGATATTTAGAGGGGCAGTTGCGCGACTGCTATGTACAAGCGAATGCTAATTATCCTGTTATAGAAATTGAAAGAATTAAGGAGCAACTACGAAATTTACAAAACGAAAGGTTTGATGGGGAAAGGCTTAAGGGTGGAATCGAAGAGGTTTTGTGGGGAGATCGGCCGTCGGCGTGTGTGTTGAGGAATCAACACAGACGTCGCAAAGCAATGGAGTTAATGGGGTTGAATGTTCAGGTAGGTATGCAGGGGTATAGAGTGAATCAGGAGTTGACGACGACGGAGGGTATGAGTGGGTATATAGATGCTTGGGTTAAATTGAAAACGCAAAGTGTTGGAATAAGTGAAATTGCATTGCAGTCAATCGGTAGGTTTGTGTGTTGTGAGATGACGGAGCATGATCGTTTGATGTTGGGAGGACCGATAACGGAGTGTGAGACTTGGGAGGCTTTATCTGGGGAGCAATTGGGTAAGGCGCCAGGAATTGATGGGTTGCCCAGCGACTTTTATCTTCAAAATTGGAACGTTTTAAAGGGGTTTTTGGTACGTTTATTCAATATAATGAAGCGGGATGGGGTTTTAGGGGAACAACAAAGGTTGGCTGTGGTCGTCCTAGTTCCTAAAGGTGAGCCATTAACGGTTAAAGATTATCGTGCAATCTCGTTATTATGTGGTGACTATAAAATTTTTGGAAGGATCTTGGCTAACAGAATAAAAAAAAGTCCTGGGCAGAGTGATTGACAAGGGACAATATGGGGTGCCGGGCAGGTCTATGTATGAAGGTCACGGTATGATTAGAAGTTTTATTGAAGAAAGAGTAAGATTAGGAAGGGGGGGGGGTATTGGCTATAGATTGGGAGGCGGCATATGATAGTGTGGAACGGGAGACGTTATGGAAGATCATGAGATGGCAGGGGTTTGGGGCGGAAATTATATCATGGGCCAAATTAATGTATCAGGAGGCAACCTTGCGTGTGCAGGTGAATGGGAGGTTGGGAGATCGAATTCAGATGGGAAGGGGTTTGCGTCAAGGTTGTCCCCTTTCACAAATTTTTTTTGCTTGTTTTCAAGATCCCTTTTATA